>NC_092169.1:33425000-33660000 GCF_045791955.1 Oncorhynchus clarkii lewisi | reverse complement strand
TTTCAACGTGGCACTGTCATTGGATGCCAACAAGTCAGTTCATCAAATTTCTGCCCGACTAGAGCTGCCCCGGTCAACTGTAAGTGCTGTTATTGTGAAGTGGAAACATATAGGAGCAACAACGGCTCAGCCGCAAAGTGGTAGACCACACAAGCTCACAGAACGGGACCGCCTAGTGCTGAAGTGTAGTGTGTAGAAATCATCTGTCCTCGGTTGCAACACTCACTACCCGAGTTCCAAAATGCCTCTGGAAGCAACGCCAGCACAATAACTTTCCGGGAGCTTCACGAAATGGGTTTCCATGGCCGAGCAGCCGCACACAAGCCTAAAATCACCCATGCGCAATGCCAAGCTTTGGCTGGAGTGGGGTAAAGCATGCGCCATTGGACTCACTAGAAACACATTCTCTGGAGTGATGAATCACGCTTCACCATCTTCACCATCATAATCTTGGTTTGGCGGATGCCAGAAGAATGCTACCTGCCCCAATGCATTGTACAACTGTAAAGTTTGGTGGAGGAGGAATAATGGCTGTTTTTCATGGTCCGGGCTAGGCCACTTAGTTCCAGTGAAGGCGAGCCAGGCCAACTTCAGTGCCCGACCTCACTAATGCTCTTGTGGCTGAATGGAAGCAAGTCCGCGAAGCAATGTACCAACACAGCCTTCCCAGAAGAGTGGAGACTGTTGTAGCAGCAAAGGGGGGACCAACTCCATATTAATGCAGTACTGTAAAGAGCAATATATTATGGGGACTCAATGGCATTCTGCTACACTGCTGTGAAACTACCTGTTTTGCTGTATATTTACAGCAGCATACTGTGAATTATGGTGCATTATGGGAAAAAATTGTGATATTCTGAGTGCTATCCTTGGGCTTTGTTGGATTGGTAGGGGTTAGTGAACTGAGCCTCAGAACCAGCTGGCTATGGGGACTATTTTCTCTGGCCAACTCTTAACATTTGAGAGCTTTGTAACAATAGGAGTGGGGGTCACTTGTTTTTAAATTATTGTCACGTTCTGACCTTACCCTTACAGAAACACCCACCACCAAAGGACCAAGCAGCGTGGTAATGAGCAGCAGCAGGAGAGGCAGCGGTATTTGAGGAACTGGACTTAGGAGGAGATTCTGGACGGCAAAGGACCCTGGGCACAGCCAGGGGAATATCGCCGCCCCAAAGCAGAGCTGGAGGCAGCGAAAGCAGAGAGGCGCTGGTATGAGGAGGCAGCACGGCAGCATGGCTGGAAGCACACGGGGAGTGTGGCAGGGAGGGCACACGGAGAGTGTGGCTAAGTCAGGTAGGAGACCTGCACCAACTCCCCGTGCTTACCGTGGAGAGAGAGGGCGTCGTACTGGTCAGGCATCGTGTTATGCGGTGCAGCGCACGGTGTCCCCAGTACGCGTGCTTAGCCCGGTGCGCTACATGCCAGCTCCCCGTATCGGCCGGGCTAGAGTGGGCATCGAGCCAGGTGCCATGAAGCCGGCTCTGCGCATCTGGTCTCCAGTGCGTCTCCTCGGGCAGGCGTACATGGCACCAGCCTTACGCATGGTGTCCCCGGTTCGCCAGCACAGCCCAGTGCGGGATATTCAACCTCGCTGCACTGGCCTGGCTACGGGGAGCATTCAACCAGGTAAGGTTTGGCAGGCTCGGTGCTCAAGCTCCAGTGCGCCTACACAGTCCGGTCTATCCGGTGCCACCTCCACGCACCAGCCCTCCGGTGGGCGCCCCCCGCACCAGGCTGTCTCTCCATCTTCTCCCTACAGGTGCTCCCGCCTGCCCAGCGCTGCCAGAGCCTTCCTCCTGCCCAGCGCTGCCAGAGTCTCCCGTCTGTCCTGAGCCGCCAGAGTCTCCCGTCTGTCCTGAGCCGCCAGACTCTCCCGTCTGTCCTGAACCGCCAGAGTCTCCCGTCTGTCCTGAGTCGCCAGAGCCGCCAGTCAGCCAGGAGCCGCCAGAGCCGCCAGTCAGCCAGGAGCCGCCAGAGCCGTCAGTCAGCCAGGAGCCGCCAGAGCCGTCAGTCAGCCAGGAGCCGCCAGAGCCGTCAGTCAGCCAGGAGCCGCCAGAGCCGTCAGTCAGCCAGGAACCGCCAGAGCCGTCAGTCAGCCAGGAGCCGCCAGAGCCGTCAGTCAGCCAGGAGCCGCCAGAGCCGCCAGTCAGCCAGGAGCTGCCAGAGCCGTTAGTCAGCTAGGCGATGCTAGAAATGCCCTTCACTTCGGAGCTGCCGGAGTCTTCCGCATGTCCGGCAGCGCCGGAGTCTCCTGCCTGTCCGGCGCTGCCAGAGTCTCCGCCTGTCCAGCACCGCCGGAGTCGTCCTTCACTCCGGCGCTGCCGGAGTCTCCCGCCTGTCCATCACTGCCGGAATCTCCGGTCCTTTCGGGATCCGTGGCGTGGGTCCCCAGTCCAAGGTCGGCGGCGAGGGTCGCCGCTCTAAAGAGGCCACGGAGGCGGGCTAAGAGGCGCAAAAAAACTATGGTGAAGTCCATACTATGGTGGGGGTCCACGTCCCGCGCCAGAGCTGCCACCGCGGACAGATGGTCACCCAGACCCTCCCCTATAGGTTCAGGTTTTGCGGCCGGAGTCTGCAACCTTGGTGGGGGGGGGGGGGGGGGGGGGGGTACTGTCACGTTCTGACCTTAATTCCTTTGTTTTTGTATTTGTTTTAGTATGGTCAAGGCGTGAGTTGGGGTGGGCAGTCTATGTTGGTTTTTCTATGTTGGTTTTTGAGTTCGGCCTAGTATGGTTCTCAATCAGAGACAGCTGTCAATTGTTGTCCCTGATTGAGAATCATACTTAGCTATCCTGGTTTCACTTTTGGTTTGTGGGTGTTTATTTTCCGTGTTTGTGTTTGTGCCACACGGGACTGTTTTGTTTGTTTCACGTTGTTTGTTTGTATTTTGTAGTGTTCAGTTTTGCTTATTAAATTATGGACACTTACAACGCTGCGCTTTGGTCATCCTCTCTTTCTCCCGACGACAACCCTTACAATTATTACTGTATCTCTCTGCCTCTTTCTTTTTATCTGTCTTTCTTTCTTTCTTTCTTCTCCTTTCTCTCTCTCTCTCTCTTTCTCTGTTACGAGAATTATGTTATCAATGTTCATAAACTGAACTTCAATTAAACTGCTCAGTCTGCAAATCAGAATTTGTAAGATTCTAGTTGAATGAAACAGACAGAGTCCCAGCCTACAATAATCAGGAAGTTTATTCACGAGAGCGCTAAAAACCATACAATGCACATAGCCTTTTATACCTCACATTTGGTCATATAAATGCCCCTCCTCTTCTCTAACACTGTCAATGCTGTTTACAAGTCTTCTTCTACACATACATTGCTTATCATATCCTGCAACCTGTTACACAATCTTCTGCAAGCCTAACGGTTTCTCCCCTCCCTGGGTGGGGAGACCTCCTTCCCTGTTATTAGTTTCACAGTGGTCCCAAGTTGTCTGCCACAGTTCCTTGTCTGTTAAACTGTTCCTCTTTTTCTATGCATAATTCTAGTCTTTTGATTCAAATACATCTCACTCCATTATCCAGTGACAGGGTGGAATACTGTTAGTTATTGCCTTAACATTAATTTGAAAGTATAAATCATTTAGTCATTATCTTACCATTATCTTAAACATATGAATCTCCATTACATTCCCTCACTTTCTTTCTTTATTTCCTCTCTCTCTCTCTCTCTCTCTCTCTCTCTCTCTCTCTCTCTCTCTCTCTCTCTCTCTCTCTCTCCCCCCCCCTCTCTCTCTCTCTCTCTATTTCTTTCTTCTCTTCCATTCTTTCTCCCTCTCTCAGTGGTTTGTATGTGCGTGTGTCTGTCTGTCTGTCTGTGGCTGTGTGTGTGAGAGGAGGGCCAACCCCTTAGCATGGTAGGAGTGGGGGCCACTTGTTTTAAAATTATTATAACATTTGGTGTCTCTTTTTGGAATATTAATCAGAAGAGGGAATTGGCCTAATTCTGCTGTGCATGCGTTGTTTTTCTCTGATAATCTTACAGACCCCACACTACACTGCCATATAGTGCAATTGGTTCTATTATTGATTATAATATTTTGAGCCAGATCCTCATTTTTATGTCTAATTTAATAGATAATAGTTTAATGGTATAGAAAGCCCTCCTTGCTTTGTCTTTCAGTTGAATCACGGCCAAGTTGAGCAATTAAAAAATATATATATGTGGAGGTGTATGTTTATTCATTTTTTTTATTTCAGCTTTATTTAACCAGGTAGGCCAGCTGAGAACAAGTTCTCATTTACAACTGTGACCTGGTCAAGATAAAGCAAAGCAGTGAGACAAAAACAACAACACAGAGTTACACATAAACAAATGTACAGTCAATAACACAATAGGACAATCTATGTACAGTGTGTAAATGTAGGGAGGTAAGGCAATAAATAGGCCATAGAGGCAAAATAATTACAATTTAGAATTAACACTGGAGTGACAATGTGCAGATGATGATGTGCAAGTAGAAATACTGCGTTGCAAAAGAGCAAGAGGATAAGTAATAATATGGGGATGAGGTAGTTGGGTGTGCTATTAACAGATTGTCTGTGTACAGGTACAGTGATCGGTAAGCTGCTCTGACAGCTGATGCTTAAAGTTAGAGAGGTAGATATAAGACTCCAACTTCAGTGGTTTTTTGCAATTTGTTCCAGTCATTGGCAGGAGAGAACTGTAAGGAAAGACAGCCAAAGGAAGTGTTGGCTTTGGGGATGACCAGTGAAATATACCTGCTGGAGCGTGTGCTACTGTTGGGTGTTGCTATGGTGACCTGTGAGCTGAGATAAGTTGGGGCTTACCTAGCATAGTCTTATAGATGACCTGAAGCCAGTGGGTTTGGCGACGATTATGTAGTGAGGGCCAGCCTACGAGAGCATACAGGTCGCAGTGGTGAGCAGTATATTGTCACGCGGGACTAGGTAGGTGCAGGAATCAGACGCAGAGAGAGAGAGTAACTGAGTAAAGTGCTTTACTCTTGCACACCAAAATAATAAGCCCAACACAATACAGGGTGCAGGACACTATACAAGACAACCCAAAAACCACAGGGTGTCAAGTAAAGAAAATAAAATACACCACTACCTAACATGCACACACGTAACATTAAGACAATCCACCACGACCTAACATGCACACACGTAACATTAAGACAATCCACCACTACCTAACATGCACGCACGTAACATTAAGACAATCCACCACTACCTAACATGCACACACGTAACATTAAGACAATCCACCACTACCTAACATGCACACACGTAACATTAAGACAATCCACCACTACCTAACATGCACGCACGTAACATTAAGACAATCCACCACTACCTAACATGCACACACGTAACATTAAGACAATACACCACGACCTAACATGCACACACGTAACATTAAGACAATCCACCACTACCTAACATGCACACACGTAACATTAAGACAATCCACCACGACCTAACATGCACACACGTAACATTAAGACAATCCACCACGACCTAACATGCACACACGTAACATTAAGACAATCCACCACTACCTAACATGCACGCACGTAACATTAAGACAATCCACCACTACCTAACATGCACACACGTAACATTAAGACAATACACCACGACCTAACATGCACACACGTAACATTAAGACAATCCACCACGACCTAACATGCACACACGTAACATTAAGACAATCCACCACTACCTAACATGCACACACGTAACATTAAGACAATCCACCACTACCTAACATGCACACACGTAACATTAAGACAATCCACCACTACCTAACATCCACACACGTAACATTAAGACAATACACCACTACCTAACATGCTCACACGTAACATTAAGACAATCCACCACTATCTAACATGCACACACGTAACATTAAGACAATCCCGCACAAAACAAGGGCGGGTCAAACTACTACATATAGGGAAACTAATTAAACCAAAACACACACAGGTGAAACTAATAAGACAAAACCAACAGACAAACAAAAAAGGGATCGGTAGCGGCTAGTAGGACGGCGACGACGACCGCCGAGCACTGCCCGAACAGGCAGGGGAGCCAACTTTGGCGGAAGTCGTGACATATATGGGGCTTTGGTGACAAAATGGATGGCACTGTGATAGACTACATCCAGTTTGCTGAGTAGAGTGTTGGAGGCTATTTTGTAAATGACATTGCCAAAGTCGAGGATCAGTAGGATAGTCAGTTTTACAAGGATATGTTCGGCGGCATGAGTGAAGGAGGCTTTGTTGCGAAATAGGAAGCAGATTCTAGATTTCATTTTGGATTGGAGATGCTTAATGTGAGTCTGGAAGGAGAGTTTACAGTCTAACCAGACACCTAGGTGTCCTAAGTCAGAACCGTCCAGAGTAGTGATGCCAGTCGGGCGGGATGGTGCAGGCAGTAATCGGTTAAAGAGCATGCATTTAGTTTTACTAGCATTTAAAAGCAGTTGGAGGCCACGGAAGGAGTGCTGTATGGCACTGAAGCTAGTTTGGAGGTTTGTTAGCACAGTGTCCAAAGAAGGGCCACATGTATACAGAATGATGTCGTCTGTGTAGAGCTGGATCAGAGAATCACCAGCAGCAAGAGCGACATCATTGATATGTACAGAGAAAAGAGTCTGCCCGAGAATTAACCCTGTGGCACCCCCATAGAGACTGCCTGAGGTCCGGATAACAGGCCCTCTGATTTGACACACTGAACTCTATCTGAGAAGTAGTTGGTGAACCAGGCGAGGCAGTCATTTGGGAAGCCAAGGCTATTGAGTCTGCCGATAAGAATACGGTGATTGACAAAGTCGAAAGCCTTGGCCAGGTTGATGAAGACTGCTGCACAGTACTGTTTTTTATCGATGGCGGTTGTGATATCGTTTAGGACCTTGAGCGTGGCTGAGGTGCACCCATGACCAGCTCGGAAACCAGATTGCATAGTGGAGAAGGTATTGGGATGGTGATCTGTTTGTTAACTTGTCTTTCGAAGACTTTAGCAAGGCAGGGCAGGATGGATATAGGTCTATAACAGTTTGGGTCTAGAGTTTCTCCCCCTTTGAAGAGGGGGATGACCGCGGCAGCTTTCCAATCTTTGGGGATCTCAGACGACACAAAAGAGAGGTTGAATAGGCTAGTAATAGGGGCTGCAACAGTTTCGTCAGATAATTTTAGAAATAGAGGGTCCAGATTGTCGGGGGCTTGATTAAGTTGCTGCAGATGTTAGCCGGGGTAGGGGTAGCCAGGTGGAAAACATGGCCAGCCGTAAGGAAATGCTTATTGAATTTCTCAATTATTGTAGATTAATTTGGGGTGTTTCTTATCGTCATTGCAGTGGACAGCTGGGAGGGGGTTCTCTTATTCTCCATGGACTTTAGAGTTTCCCCCCAAAAAATGGAATTAGTGCTACAGAATGCAAATTTCTGATTGATAAACCTAGCCTTAGCTTTCCTAATTGATTGAGTATATTGGTTCCTAACTTCCCTGAAAAGTTGCATATCGTGGGGGCTATTCGATGCTAATGCAGAACGCCACAAGAGGTTTTTGTGCTGGTCAAGTGCAGTCAAGTCTGGGGTGAACCAAGGGCTATATCTGTTCTTAGTTTTAAAAAAATTGAATGGGGCATGCTTATTAAAGATGGTGAGGAAAGCACTTTTAAAGAGCAACCTGAGCAACCTCTTCTCCTGACGGGATGAGGTCAATATGCTTCCAGGATACCTGGGCCAGTTCGATTAGAAAGGCTGCTCGCTGAAGTGTTTTAGCGAGAGTTTGACAGTGATGAGGGGTGGTCGTTTGACCACAAACCCATTACGCATGCAGGCAAAGAGGCAGTGATCGCTGAGATCCTGGTTGATGACAGTAGAGGTGTATTTAGAGGGCAAGTTGGTCAGGAGGATATCTAAGAGGGTGCCCATGGTTACAGATGTAGGGTTGTACCTGGTAGGTTCCTTGATCATTTTTGTTTGATTGTAGGACGGCTGGGGTGTGTCCCAGTTTAGGTCACCTAACAGTGCGAACTCAGAAGATAGATGGGGGGCAGTCAATTCACATATGGTGTCCAGGGCACAGCTGGGGTCTGAAGGGGGTCTATAACAAGCGGCAACGGTGAGAGACTTGTTTCTGGATAGGCAGATTTTTAAAAGCAGAAGCTCGAGTAGTTTGGGCACAGACCTGGATAGTATGACAGAACTCTGCAGGCTATCTCTGCAGTAGATTGCAACTCCGCCCTCTTTGGCACTTCAATCTTGTCAGAAAATGTTATAGTTAGGGATGGAAATTTCAGGATTTTTGGAGGCCTTCCTAAGCCAGGATTCAGACATGTCTAGGACATCCAGATTAGCGGATTGTGCTAAAGCAGTGAATAAAACAAACTTAGGGGGGAGGCTTCTAACATGCATGAAACCAAGGCTTTTACGGTTACAGAAGTCAACAAATGAGAGCGCCTGAGGAATGGGAGTGCTGCTGGGGGCTGCAGGGCCTGGGTTAACCTCTACATCACCAAAGGAACAGAGGAGAAGTAGGATAAGGGTACGGCTAAAGGATATAAGAACTGGTCGTCTAGTGCGTTCGGAACAGAAAGTAAAAGGAGCAGATTTCTGGGCGCGGATTAATAGATTCAAGGCATAATGTACAGACAAGGGTATGGTAGGATGTGTAAAGAAACCTAGGCATTGAGTGACGATGTGAGAGGTTTTGTCTCTAGATGCACCATTTAAGCCAGGTGAGGTCACCGCATGTGTGGGGGGTGGAACAAAAGGGCTAGCTAAGGCATATTGAGCAGGGCTGGAGGCTCTACAGTGAAATAAGACAATAATCACTAACCAAAACAACAATAGACAAGGCATATTGACATTAGTGAGAGGCATGTGTAGCCGAGTGATCATAGGGTCCAGTGAGTAGTTAGGCAAGCTGGAGACACTGTGATTCAGACAGATAGCGGGCCATGGCTAGCAGGCTAGCAGATGAGCCTCTGAGGGAAGACCCTGTTGAAACCTTCTCGGATGGATACGTTGGCAAACCTGTCCTGATGGATCGGCGGGGCTCCGTTTCAGCAGTAAAATGGTCCAGTCCAATGGAAAAAAATACTGTAGGTGTTGTAGCCCAATAATAGGCTGATGGACCTCTTCTTCTACCAGGGAGATGAGCCTAGCTCGAGGCTAGCTCTAGGCTTACTGGTGCTTGCTTCGGGACAGAGATTTTAGCCAGGAGAAGCAACTCAGAAAGCAGCTAGCTAGCTGCATTGATCCGGTGTAAAGGTTCAGAGATGTGGTAGAGAAAAATCAGTCCGATATGCTCTGGGATGATGATATCGCGCTGTGCAGACTGTCAGGAATTGACCGAGCTGAGGCTGGCTGATGTCTGAGTTAATGGTGATGACCGCTAGCAGTGGCTAACTGACTACTAGCTAGTAGCTAGTTAGCTAGCTAGCTTCTGATGGGGGTTCCGGTTCTAAAGTGTAAAAAATAACAGATCCCTACCACATTGGGAAAGGTGGGTTGCAGGTGAGTATGTTCAGTCCGTAGATGGAAATAGAGATTTTAAATATTAGAAATATATCCAAAATATATACGAAGAGATTGATATATACATGGGACGGGACGGGACAAGACAAAACAGACGTCTTACTGCTACACCATCTTGGAACAAGATTTATGTGTGTACGTTCTATATAAGTGGAGCCTAGTAAAAATGTGTATTGTTTTTCCTGACATCTGGACATTTTCTGGAATATCAGAATGTTTGTATTTTTGAGATTGACGGTTAGTGCCCAGGTCTGACAGAACTGTTGCCAATTATGTAATTGTGGCTGTAGCCCCTCTTTTGTGGGGGACAGCAGTACCAGGACATTTGCATACAGGACGCATTTGATTTGTGTGTCATTAAGAGTGAGACCGGGGGCTGTTGATTGCTTTGGCCAATTAATTTACAGTGCCTTCGGAAAGTATTCAGACCCCTTGACTTTACCACATTTTGTTACCTGTATGGATGAAATAAATAAAATCCTCAGTAATTCATAGACAATACCCCATAGTGACGAAGCGAAAACAGGTTTTTAGACATTTTCGCAATATTATTTCAAATAAAAAATAGAAATACATTATTTACATACAGTAAGTATTCAGACCCTTTGCTATGAGACTCAAAATTGAGCTCAGGAGCATCCTGTTTACATTGATAATCCTTGAAATGTTGCTACAACTTGATTGGAGTCCACCTGTGGTAAATTCAATTGATTGGACATTATTTGGAAAGGCACACACCTGTCTATATAAGTTGTCGGTGTATGAGCAAAAACCAAGCCGTTGTCCTTAGAGCTCCGAGACAGGATTGTGTTGAGGCACAGATCTGGGGAAGGATACCAAAATATTTCTGCAGCATTGAAGGTCCCCAAGAACACAGTGACCTCCATCATTCTTAAATGGAAGAAGTTTAGAGCCACCAAGACTGGCCGCCTGGTCAAACTGAGCAATCGTTGGAGAAGCTTTTGTCAGGGAGGTGACCAAGAACCCGATGGTCACTCTGACAGAGCTCAAGAGGTTCTCGGTGGAGATGGAAGAACCTTCCAAAAGGACAACCATCTCTGCAGCACTTCACCATTCAGGCCTTTATGGTAGAGTGGCCAGACTGAAGCCCCTCCTCAGTAAAAATCACATGACAGCCCGCTTGGAGTCTAAAGACTCTCAGACCATGAGAAACAAGATCCTCTGATCTGATGAAACCAAGATTGAACTCTTTGGCTTGAATGCCAAGCCTCATGTCTGGAGGAAACCTGGCACCATCCCTACGGTGAAGCATGGCGGTGGCAGCATCACGCAGTGGGGATGTTTTACAGTGGTTAGGACTGGGAGACTAGTCATCAAGGGAAAGTTAACAGAGCAAAGTACAGAGAGATTCTTGATGAAAGCGTGCTCCAGAGCACTCAGCACCTCAGATTGGGGCGAAGGTTAATCTTCCAACAGGACAATGACTCTAAGCACACAGCCAAGACAACGCAGGAGTGGCTTCGGGTCAAGTCTCTGAATGTTCTTGAGTGGCCCAGCCACAGCCCGTACTTGAACCTGATCAAATATCTCTGGAGAGACTTGAAAATATCTGTGAAGCAACATTCCCCATCCAACCTGACAGAGCTTGAGAGGATCTGCAAAGAAGAATGGGAGAAACTCCACAAATACAGATTTGCCAAGCTTGTAGTGTCATACCCAAGACGACGTAAGGCTGTAATCACTGCCAAAGGTGCTTCAACAAAGTACTGAGTACTTTGGGGTCTGAATAGTTGTGTAAATCGAATAATTTGTATTTGTATTTTTTTTAATAAATTAGCAAACATTTATAATAACCTATTTTTGCTTTGATATTATGGGGTATTGTGTGTAGATTGATGAGGGGAAAAAACGATTGAATCCATTTTAGAATAACGCTGTAACGTAACAAAATATGGAAAAAGTCAAGGAGTCTGAATACTTTCCGAAGGCACTGTATATATACTGAACAAAAATATAAATGCAACATGTAACGTATTGGTCCAATGTTTCATGAGCTGAAATGAAAGATCCCAGAAATGTTCCAAATGCACAAAAAGCATATTTCTCTAAAATGTTGTGCACAAATTTGTTTACATCCATTTTAGTGAGGTGCAGTTGTGTCACAGAAACACATTGCCACAGATGTCTCAAGTTTTGAGGAAACATGCAATTGCTATGCTGACTGCAGAGAATTGAATGTTAATTCCTCTACCGTAAGCCAGCTCCAACACCGTTTTAGAGAATTTGTCTTTACGTCTAACCGACCTCACAACCGCAGACAAATTGTAATATTTTACATTTGAGATTCTTCAAAGTAGCCACCCTTTGCCTTGATGACAGCTTTGCACACTCTTGCCATTCTCTCAACCAGCTTCATGATGTAGTCACCTGGAATGCATTTCAATTAAAAGGTGTGTCTTTTTTAAAGTTAATTTGTGCAATTTCTTTCCTTCTTAATGCATTTGAGCCAATCAGTTGTGTTGTGACACGGCACAGAAGATACCCCTATTTGGTCAAAGACTAATTCAATATTATGGCAAGAACAGCTCAAAAAAGCAAAGAGAAACTTACTTTAAGACATGAAGGTCAGTCAATCTGGAAAATTTCAAGAACTTTGAAAGTTTCTTCAAGTGCAGCCACAATAATCATTAAGCACTATGATGAAACTAGCTCTCATGAGGACTGCCACAGGAAAGGAATACCCAAAGTTACCTCTGCAGCACAGGATAAGTTATTAGAGTTAACTGTACTTCAGATTGCAGCCCAAATAAATACTTCACAGAGATTAAGTAACAGACACATCTCAACATCAACTGTTCAGAGGAGACTGCGTAAATCAGATCTTCATGGTCGAATTGCTGCAAAGAAACCACTACTAAAGGACAACAATAATAAGAAGAGACTTGCTTGGGCCAAGAAACACGAGCAATGGACATTAGACCATTGGAAATCTGTCCTTTGGTCTGATGAGTCCACATTTGAGATTTTGATTCCAACCGCCATGTCTTTGTGAGACGCAGAGTCTGCAAATGGATGATCTCTGAATGTCTGGTTCTCACCGTCTGTGATTTATTTAGAATTCATGGCACACTTAAACAGCATGGCTACCACAGCATTCTGCAGCTATACGCCATCCCATCTGGTTTGTGCTTAGTGGGACTGTCATTTGTTTTTCAACCGGACAATGACCCAAAACACACCTCCAGGCTGTGTAAGGGCTATTTGACCAAGAAGGAGAGTGATGGAGTGCTGCATCAGATGACCTGGCCTCCACAATCACCTGACCTCAACCCAATTGAGATGGTTTGGGATGAGTTGGACCGCAGACTGAAGGAAAACTCCTTCAAGAATTTTGGAAAAGCGTTCCAGGTGAAGGTAGTTGAGAGAATGCCAAGAGTGTGCAAAGCTGTCATCATGGTGGATACTTTGAATAATCTTTTTTCGGTTACTACATGACTCCATATGTGTTATGTCTTCACTATTATTCTACAATGTAGAAAATAGTAAAATTAAGAAAAACCCTTGAATGAGTAGGTGTTTCCAAACATGTGACTGGTACTGTATGGTTTTTCACCCACACCATTTTCAATTAATTTTAGTAAAAGACTTTCATGCCAAATTGAATCAAATGCTTTTGGAAATCTACAAATCATGGGAACATGCTTGTTTTGTTTTGATTGACATGGTTATCAACTAGGGTGTGTAAGTTATAAATATGGTCTGATGTTCGATAATTTGGTGGGAATCCAATTACACTTTTGCTCAGGACATTGTGTTCACAGAGAAAGTACAGTTCATAATGGCACATAATATTTTTTCCAGGTTGCTGTCGACACAAATGCCATGATAATTATTTGGGTCAAATTGGTAATTTAAAAAAAAAATGGTGTTATTAGTCCCTGGTCTCTCATAGTCTCTCATAGTCTCTCACAGTCTCTCTCTCTCTCTCTCTCTCTCTCTCTCTCTCTCTCTCTCTCTCTCTCTCTCTCTCTCTCTCTCTCTCTCTCTCTCTCTCTCTCTCTCACATACACAGTCTCTCTCTCTCTAATTATTTTTTTCTTAATTGGGTTTACTGCATCTTGGGCAGGAAGTCTTAATAAACCCATGCGTATACAGAATTTTACTTCAGACACATTTATACTTCAGACACATCATACGATGTCCCGTAAAGCTGAATTGGGCACCTTATAAGGCAAACAACTCTCTTGTAATTGTAATACTTTTGACCTGTTGCAAAGACTTACAATTCTGTGCAATCTGTCCCTAATTTCCCCACTGTTTCTCACAGCCTGTTTGAGTTCAGTGTGTACTGGCGGCTATCTATTGTTCCAAAGGAAGGCTATCTCTAGCCCAAACAACAGATGACTTAAACACGAGAGCAGTGGACCAGTCTCTCTCTCTCTCTCTCTCTCTCTCTCTCTCTCTCTCTCTCTCTCTCTCTCTCTCTCTCTCCTCTCTCTCTCTCTCTCTCTCTCTCTCTCTCTCTCTCTCTCTCTCTCTCTCTCTCTCTCTCTCTCTCTCTCTCTCTCTCTCTCTCAATTCAATTCAATTCAAAGGGCTTTATCGGTATGGGAAACAAATGTTTACATTGCCAAAGCAAGTGAAATAGATAATAAACAAAAGTGAAATAAACAATAAAAATGTAACAGTTAACATTACTCTCACAAAAGTTCCAAAGGAATAGTGACATTTCAAACATCACATTATGGCTATATACAGTGTTGTAACGATGTGCAAATAGTTGTATTTATAATGGTGTTTGTTCTTCACTGGTTACCCTTTTCTTATGGCCACAGGTCACAAATCTTGCTGCTGTGATGGCACACTGTGGTATTTCATCCAATAGATATGGGTGTTTATTAGGTTAGGAAGTGCAGCTCAGGTTCCACCTCATTTTGTGGGCAGTGTGCACACAGACTGTCTTCTCTTGAGAGCCAGGTCTGCCTACGGCGGCCTCTCTCAATACCAAGGCTATACTCGCTGTCATGAAGTGCCCTGGGGGGAGTATCATAGAGCTGCCCCTTTTTCCACAGAGTATAACACCCAGTTCCTACATAATATATATTAAGTCAGAGAACGCCGGGACAGAATCCCCACGTTGGAATGGCTACAATTCTGTAGACCAATAGACCATACAGCTGTAGTTTTGGCTGGAAATGGCTGGAAATGGTTAAACTCTGAAACTAGCATCAGTACAGAATAAGAGCAAATAAGAGCGAAACACCTATTCTATGCGACAACCATGGGTATGTCTGATGTATCAATTATGAACACAACCCGAGACTTTCTGTCGATTGACTCTCCAGCAGATGGACCGGATTCCAACAGAGAAGACAACAACGACATACGGGCATAAATATATACATTGCAATTATTCTCGAATGAGCGGCCGTTCATGTGCAAAGGATTAGCATTTCAATGATTATAATTATCGACTGTGAGTAGTGAATCCATTTAGTCTTTCCCACTCTTTCTCAGTCCCCACCCCTTTCCTTTGTCAACCAAGCCGTCATATCGGCTTAGCCCACTAGGGACGTTTCTATCATTCTAAGCAATATCTACTGTTTGTTTGTTATGTATTTCTGTGATTATTTGGTTAGTTAGTAAGAAAATTATTATGCCAATTTGTAAATTGTTGATTCATTATGGAAACTAGGGTTTGTGCAGATATCCAAGATTTTGCGGTATTCAGTAATGAGAACTGATGAGGTAATAATAATAATTTATTAATGGAAGACTGTAATTGATCAGATATTAAAATATTTGAAGAGTTCTATTCTGAGAATTATAACTCTGTAAATCTCAACATTTTCCGTAGTGCCCCGACTTCCTAGTTAATTAATGTTTACATGATTAGTTTAATTACATAATAATTAAACCTGGAGAACAGATTTCATATAAATAAGTCTTCACATTTAATGATAGTCCAGACACGACACCACTGAGTCTGTACATAGTCAAAGCTTTCCTTAAGTTTGGGTCAGTCACGGTGATCAGGAATTCTGCCACGGCATACTCTCTGTTTAAGGTCAAATAGCATTCTAGTTTGCTCAGTTTTTTTGTTAATTCTTTCTAATGTGTCAAGTAATTATTTCTTGTTTTCTCATGACTTGGTTGGGTCGAATTGGGTTGCTGTCCTGGGGCTCTGTTTGTATTTGTGAATAAAGCACCAGGACCAGTTTGCTTTAGGGGACTCTTCTCCATTTTCATCTCTCTGTAAGTGATGGTTTTGTTATGGAAGGTTTGGGAATCGCTTCATTTTAGGTGGTTGTAAAATTTAACCGCTCTTTTCTGGATTTTGATAGAGTGTATCAGCCTAATTCGTCTCTGCATGTATTATTTGGTGTTTTACGTTGTACACAGAGGATATTATTGCATAATTCTCCATGAAGAGTCTCAATTTGGTGTTTGTCCAATTTTGTATATTCTTGGTTGGTGAGCAGACCCCAGACCTAACAAACATAAACAGCAATGGGTTCTATAACTGATTCAAGTATTTTTAGCCAGATCCTAATTGGTATGTCGAATTTTATGTTCCTCTTGTTGCCATAGAAGGTCCTCCTTACCTTGTCTCTCAGATCATTCACAGCTTTGTGGGAGTTACCTGTGGTGCTGATGTTTAGGCCGAGGTATGTATAGTTGTTTTGTGTGCTCTAGGGAAACAGTGTCTAGATGGAATTTGTATTCATGGTCGTGGCAACTGGACCTTATTGTTGTCTTACTAAGATTTATGGCCCAGATCTGACAGAATCTGTGTAGAAGATCTAGGTGCTGGTGTAGGCCCACCTAAGTTGGGGACAGAATTACCAGATCATCAGCAAAAAGTTTAAATTTGACTTCAGATTCTAGTAGGGTGAGGCTGGGTGCCGAAGACTGATCTAGTGCCCTCGCCAATTTGTTGATATACAGTTGAAGTCGTAAGTTTACATACACTTAGGTTGGAGTCATTAAAACTAGTTTTTCAACCACTCCACAAATTTCTTGTTAACAAACTATAGTTTTGGCAAGTAGGTTAGGACATCTACTTCGTGCATGACACAAGTAAATTTTCCAACAATTGTTTACAGACAGATTATTTAAATTATATATCACTGTATCACAATTCCAGTGGGTCAGAAGTTTACATACACTAAGTTGACTGTGCCTTTAAACAGCTTGGAAAATTCCAGAAAATTATGTCATAGTTTTAGAAGCTTCTGATTGGCTAATTGACATAATTTGTGTCAATTGGAGGTTTACCTGTGGATGTATTTCAAGACCTACTTTCAAACTCAGGGCCTCTTTGCTTGACATCATGGGAAAATCAAAAGAAATCAGCCAAGACCTCAGAAAACAATTGTGGACCTCCACAAGTCTGGTTCATCCTTGGGAGCAATTTCCAAATGCCTGAAGGTACCACGTTCATCTGTACAAACAATAGTACGCAAGTATAAACACCATGGGACCACGCAGCTGTCATGTCGCTCAGGAAGGAGACGTGTTCTGTCTCCTAGAGATGAACGTACTTTGGTGCGAGAAGTGCAAATCAATCCCAGAACAACAGCAAAGGACCTTGTGAAGATGCTGGAGGAAACAGGTACAAAAGTATCTATATCCACAGTAAAACGAGTCCTATATCAACATAACCTGAAAGGCTGCTCAGCAAGGAAGAAGTCACTGCTCCAAAACCGCCATAGAAAAGCCAGACTACGGTTTGCAACTCCACATGGGGACAAAGATCGTACTTTTTGGAGAAATGTCCTCTGGTCTGATGAAACAAAAATAGAACTGTTTAGCCATAATGACCATCGTAATGTTTGGAGGAAAAAGGGGGATGCTTGCAAGCCGAAGAACACCATCCCAACTGTGAAGCACGGGGGTGGCAGCATCATGTTGTGTGGGTGCTTTGCTGCAGGTGGGACTGGTGCACTTCACAAAATTGATGGCATCATGAGGCAGGACAATTATGTTGATATATTGAGGCAACATCTCAAGACATCAGTCAGGAAGTTAATGCTTGGTCACAAATGGGTCTTCCAAATGAACAATGACCCCAAGCATACTTCTGAAGTTGTTACAAAATGGCTTAAGGACAACAACGTCAAGGTATTGGAGTGGCCAACACAAAGCCCTGACCTCAATCCTGTAGAAAATGTGTGGGCAGAACTGAAAAAGCGTATGCGAGCAGGTTATGTCGATATAGGACTCGTTTTACTGTGGCCATAGATACTTTGTACCTGTTTCCTCCAGCATCTTCACAAGGTCCATTGTTGTTGTTCTGTGTTCACTTTTCGCACCAAAGTACGTTCATCTCTAGACAGAACGCGTCTCCCTCCTGAGCGATATGACAGCTGCGTGGTCCCATGGTGCTCATACATCTGTTTGTACAGATGAACATGGTACCTTCAGGCATTTGGAAATTGCTCCCAAGGATGAACCAGACTTGTGGAGGTCTACAATTTTTTTTCTGAGGTCTTGTCTGATTTCTTTTGATTTTCCCATGATGTGAAGCAAAGAGACGCTGAGTTTGAAGGTAGTCCTTGAAGTACATCCACAGGTACACCTCCAATTGACTCAAATTATGTCAATTAGCCTATCAGAAGCTTCCAAAGCCATGACATAATTTTCTTGAATTTTACAAGCTGTTTAAAGGCACAGTCAACTTAGTGTATGTAAACTTCTGACCCACTGGAATTGTGATACAGTGATATATAATTTAAATAATCTGTCTGTAAACAATTGTTGGAAAATTTACTTGTGTCATGCACAAAGTAGATGTCCTAACCTACTTGCCAAAACTATAGTTTGTTAACATGGCATTTGTGGAGTGGTTGAAAAAGAGTTTGAATGACTCCAACCTTAGTGTTGGTAAACTTCCGACTTCAACTGTACATGCCTAGTGTCTGACAGAGCTGCAGGAGTTGTGACATCTTTTTGTTGGTTATGTTATCGTAGTTGTGTCTAGGGGGGCATATGGGGGAGGGAATGCTTTCACCTCCAGGTAGGTGTTTGTCCCCCTGTGTGCTGAGGGTGTTCTTGTCCAGTGTTCTCATTTAGGTCGCCACAGACTAGTACCTTCCCCCTCTAGGATGGAGAAGCTGTTAAAGGGGATTCCATTGGGGGGATATAAGTAGCACACATGAGGACATTATTCTCTGCTGAGATAATTTTCTCATTCATTTCTAGCCAGATGTAAAATGTTCCTGATTTGACTAATTTTATAGAGTGGGTTAGGTCTGCTCTATACCAAATGAGCATCCCCCTTGAGTCTCTTCCCTATTTCACCCCTGGTAGTTTGGTGGATGCTCTCTGTGACCTAGAGCGGAACCAGTGGGTCCGTCTCCTTTATACCATGTTTCTTGTAAGATGACAATGTCTGTATTTCCAATTTCTTTGAAGAAGTGAATTCCTGCTCTTTAGTCCAAAGGCAGATGACCTCAGAACATGTTTCTTCCAGGATGAGATAGTCAAAGCCTTGTGTTCCTTAGTGTCTAGTGTTGTTTTTGTGTGGTTTAGGGCCAGACCATCACAGTAGGTGTGAGCAGAGCATGTTGAGCATCTCTCTCACCCAGTCTCAGTCTCTCTTTCTGTCTCTCAGTCTCTCTCTCTCTCTGTCAATTCAATTCTATTTGCTTTTTTGGCATGACGTAACAATGTACATATTGCCAAAGCTTACTCTGGAGATTTACAATATTAACATCATTAAAATAATAATAACCAATATTGTCAACGGGACAACAGGCACAACAATAATCAAGTGTCAAAATAACCATACATTGAACAATAACAATAGGCATAGAGGACATGTGCGGGTTGGTTGGTCTGTCAGATACTGTCCCTCATCTTATGTCTGGCAGCAATGTAGTGCGCTGCCAACCCACAGCTCTCTGCGTCCCTCCCCAACAGGATGGGTAGCTTATTCTCATCAGAGAGGTCTTTGATAGGTCTCTCTCTCTTTATCTCCAAGTCACTCTCTCTGTCTCTCCCTCTCAGTCTCTCACTGTCTGTCTTTCCCTCGCTCAGTGGCTCTCTCGTTTGATTTTCCTGAAGTGTATTTTTTAATCTTTCGCAGTCTTCTCTGCTTGAGTTTGAATTCATATGTGTATAATACTGTCTTGGTCAAAACTATTTCAAAATTACAGTGATATAATAATGTCGTGTTTTAACTTGAATTTAGTACAGAAAAGTTTTTGAAAAGATATTAAAGAGAGCGGGGCGGCAGGGTAGCCTAGTGGTTAGAGCGTTGGACTAGTAACCTAGTAAACTAGTAAGCTCGAATCCCTGAGCTGACAAGGTACAAATCTGTCGTTCTGCCCCTGAACAGGCAGTTAACCCACTGTTCCTAGGCCGTCATTGAAAATAAGAATTTGTTCTTAACTGACTTGCCTAGTAAAATAAAGGTAAAAAAGACAATATGTAAGATCTGAATGTTTTAGCCAAGGCCTCCCTAAAAACTCTATTGCCCTCAATGGTACAAGTAGCCCCACTCACATGGAGATCGAAGGCATTCTTCAGTGGTTGAGATGCTATTGTAAGACAGTCAAAGGACATGGTTTCATAGCAGCAGTCCCTTGGTTCACATGCATGAACCGAATAGCACTTTGAAATAAGACCTTTAGATCTGAATCTTAAAGGCTGAGGGACCTCTTAAGATACAACAAGGCCACGGAGAGGTTTTTTAGTACTGAGAGAGAAATGATTGAGGATGGATTACATATCAAAAGCTCAGCTTTCAGATCCCCAGAACAACATGTCTCATTATGCTTCTTTCTAACACTCCTTTATAAAATGGTATTGTTAGCCAAACCGAGAGAAATAATCATTGTAGCGGCTCTAACGTTTAGGAAGTTAGAATAGAAGGGGTCCAAGTACTGAACCTTGAACACCAGATTTCAACTTCTGCGGTCAGATGATTTGTAATGTAAAATTCATACCTCCCTCAAGTTTACTGACATGTGTTTATCCTTCTTTAGCTTGATGGGTTCCGCTTATGTCCCTATAGTATCGTACTTGTTTTCAACTTAATTGCTGTCTAATACATCGTCATCAGAGCATGAGAGGGTGCTTCAGATTGTGACACTTAGCACTTGTGTCCAGATGACTCACATCATCAAGCTCAGGGTTGTTTTCCAACACCATCCTCAAGGCATATGTCTGACTGAGTGTTTATATCTTAATATATCTGTTATGAGTTATCACAGCAATTAACCTGATTGCATCAGAATGTATCACCATGGGGACACTACATCTGCGCTCACTAATATGACAGATCTGCTTTTGGAGCCCTGGAGATCAATACAGTTATTGGAATTGGAACTTTTAGTGTAGCTGCTTCTACTGTATGTATAGCTGACTGTTCCAGATATCACTGTGAACTTACAACAATCTTATTTGGTTTACAACATATTTAACTGTTGGTCTGTCACCTGTTGGAGTGAAAAGTGTAAGACATTCACATCTTCCATGGAGGAGAAGCTCTTGAATTAAAAAAAAATCCTTAAAATGTCCGGAGGTGAAATTGCACTATGTAGCTTTGCTTCCGTCAGACCTCCCTGGACGAATCCCCTACTCCCTACGCTCTGTCTCCAACCCGTCACTTCAGGAATCATAATCATCAGGAACACCATTTAATTATAACTGAAAAAAGTGTAAACACCACTTTATTTTATCCCCTTATACATCTGGACGTGATGACAATGTGTTAAAGCCAAGTAAATCTGGCTTGACAGCCACATCAAAGGGTGCAGCGAGGAGCTTACTGCTACTTAGGGCACTGGAATTCTGTTGCTAAGCATCAGTCCACAACCTATCAGGCCCCTGAAGGACTTTTCTCTTTCTGACTGAGGGGTGAGGAGGAGATTTCACAGTTGCAAGAGAGAGACTGAATGAGGATTAATGGTGATTCTATTGCTTAAAGCAACTGTAAGGGAACTCAAGCAACTTTTGAAAAAGAAAAATACACTTTCAGTTGATCTGCTGCTGTACTTTTCCTTTGAGCTTTTTGTCCAAGCGAGGAATACTTACAACTCTATGTTTAGAGGAACGTTGCAAGCGCACCATCATGTGGAATACCATGTCGATCTCTCCCAGAAACACCTATTTCAACCAGTTTATTCCTTTCATAGAAACTCAATTATCTTTAGTCATTCATAAATTAGAGACTATTTTCAGTGAATTCTCTCCGCCCTTTTAAAGGAGACATGCTAGGTGATTGCTCTACTGCGTAAAGACTATGCGGCAGTATTAGCCACCATCTTCCTGTGAATAAATTCAATAACCACCATCCTCTGTCCTCCCCTGGTGTGGTGCTAAATCACTGGAGCTGTTCAGAAGTGGGCTTCTAGGCTAGCTGATGGAGCTGTGTGCTGCTGTGCTTCATTGGAGAAGTAGCTTGGAAAGCAAGCAGGTTATAATTCTGTCCATCAACCTGATTTATTATTTCACTGGCTCTGTTTTCCTATTCGCTGTGAGTTACAGGAAGTGACATGTTGGAATTTCAGTTGGAGTTTCAAAACGTTCTAGAAGATTCATAGAAATGTTTTCAGATAACAATACATGTATTGACATGTTAGCCTACTTTTTATTTTATTTATTTATAAAAAAAATTTACCCCCTTTTCTCCCCAATTTTGTGGTATCCAATTGTTAGTAATTACTATCTTGTCTCATCGCTACAAAGACAAAGGTCAAAAGCCATGCGTCCTCCGAAACACAACCCAACCCAACCAAGCCCCACTGCTTCTTAACACAGCGCACATCCAACCCGGAAGCCAGCTGCACCAATGTGTCTGAGGAAACACCGTGCGACCTTGGTTAGCGTGCACTGCACCCGGCCCGCCACAGGAGTCGCTGGTGAGCGATGAGACAAGGATATCCCTACCGGCCAAACTCTCCCTAACCCGGACGACACTAGGCCAATTGTGCATCGCCCCACGGACCTCCCGGTCGCAGCCGGCTGCGAACCCAGTCTCTGGTTGCACAGCTAGCGCTGTGATGCAGTGCCCTAGACCACTGCCCCACCCGGGAGGCCATTTGTTAGCCTACATTTTGACAAGAATGAGAGCCCTGCTCTGCCATTGTAAATGACTGATGCTTAAGAATGTATGAAGAAATATGACTGAGGCTTTTGATTGTTTGATTAAACATGCCTGATACATCCACAATGATTGAAATAAAAATGTAATTGAAAGAAAAGCTAAGGAGCCTCCCGAGTGGCACAGCAGTCTAAGGCACTGCATCGCAGTGTTCCGGAGTCGCTACAGCCTGGGTGTCATGTGTGCTCCCTCTCCAGCCTCTAGGTCACCAGGCTGCTCGTTGTGGCGCACACCTGTCACCACCGTTACGCGCATCAGCGCATTGACACTCACCTGGACTCCATCACCTCCTTGATTACCTGCCCTTTATATGTCACTCCCTTTGGTTTCTTCCCCAGGTGTCATTGTTTCTGTTTCTGTGTCATGTTGGTGCGCTGTTCGTGTTTCGTGTTAGTTTATTTATGAAATGTATTCACTCCCTGAACTTGCTTCCTGACTCTCAGCATACATCTTTACACTGGGGTTCAATCCCAGGCTGTGTCATTACCGGCTGTGACCAGGAGTCCCATAGGGCGGCGCACAATTGATCCAGCGTCGCTAGGGGAAGGTCATTGCACAAGATCATAATCATGAATTTGGGCAGAAAAAAGGGGTAATAAAATAAGACAAGGAGAAAAGGTAAGAAAAAATAAAATATTTAATTCATTCTCACTCATAGGAAACGGAAAAGATAATGACCTCTCACCAACTTGTAATGTTCAGAGAATTAGGGCTCTATTCAATCTGTAAAGCAGAAGTGTTACATATTCAGCAAAAGAAATCGAAAGGTAATTTCAGATACATGCAATGTTTACCGTAAATGCATTCTCCACTATGCGGGAACATTGCCTTTAAACTTCAATCATGCTGTAAATCTGAACTTCCTCAATGCGGATTGAATAGAGCCCTTAGTCATAACAGTGGTCAGTAAATCCCATTGAGACAAAGAGAGAGAGAGCTGAGGGTTGAGCTGAGCCGGCTGAAGCTAAGAGTGGAATAGGGCCTCCCGGCCTGGACTACAAATCTATTTTTTTTAATCTCTTCTATGGAGATGAAAGAGAAGTGGTCCTCAGTCTGGATTACAGGGAACAATTGCGCTTTATAAGAAATGAGACAACCAATCCGCTTTGTGAGAGGCCACTCATTAGCAACATGTTCTGACAACCACAGGAACAACCACTCCAGGCCTTGTGAGCAGGCTGCTCTTTTTGTGCTAAAACTTGCTTACCTGCCCCAATAGGCCTCTAAGGGCTGGTTTTTCGGACATAGTTTAATCGTAGTCACTAGATTCAGGTGATCTTTTTTTAGTTGCACCAGTATACAGTAAAAGAGTATCACACATACTGGTACTAGCCTAACAATTATTGGCTTGAAATAATACAGTATGAATCGAATTCAGTCTAGAAAAAATTATATGTTTGTTTCTGTGTTTGAGTTACATACTGGTTTATAAACAGTGCCATTGATTTCACAGACAGGGTTGAAGTGCTAGCTAGCTGGAGGCTAGCTGCCTTTTATTGTAATCAGCCTCAGTTCCAAACCCCTTTTGATCCTCTGCTTTCCTTTGTGCGACACAGCTCATCACCTTTATTTTCCACCATAATTGCATGGGAAAGATCTCCCCTTTGATAATGTCTTAATGCCAAATCACTATCTTCCCCCGAGTGTCGAAAAGTGCCATGTGCACTGTCTGTCTGTCTGCACCGTCGCTGGGGAGAAAGAAGAAGGGAGTTCATACACCTGGGAGAGACAAACAGGGTTTTCAACAGAGATATGACATATCTATCATCCCAGCCCAGGATATGAACAGTTCTGTCAACTTAATAGCAAGGGGGGCTTTGGCTGGTGGAACAGTAGGTGCTGAGAGATGTGTGTTGCACGTGGTACGATGAGGGTTGGGGGAATTGGCTGCCTCGCAGCTGGCATTCCACAGGCCCTGGCCCCTTATGGCCCAATTCCCCCCCCCTCCCCCTTGTGTCTCCGTCCTCTCATCTCCTGGTCCTAATCTGAGGATAGACACTGCTCCTCATCACTGGGCTGCTCAGGGGGGATGGTACCCCCATCATTCCCCACCTCCTCGCTTACTCACAGTCACATGCTTTTCAACTGCAGGTCTTCTCCCCCTCCACTCCACCACTCAATGCAGGCAATCCGCACTAGTAAAGAGTTTACATTAGTTTGTTATGGTAAATCACAGACAAGTATTACCTTTTTATTCACTAATTTGTTGAATTTTACACTTAAATGGTGTTTTTAAGTTATTTAGCTACAAGTAACCAAAATAAAGGAAACACCAACATAATTAATAGGACTTTGGGCCACCACGAGCCATAACAGCTTCAATACACCTTATCATAGATTCATAGTGTCTGGAACTCTATTGGAGGGATTCAACACCATTCTTCAGTGAGAAATTCCATCATTTGGTGTTTTGTTGATCGTGGTGGAACACTGTCTCAGGCGCCGTTCCAGAATCTCCCATAAGTGTTCATTTTGGGTTGAGATCTGGTGACTGAGACACACACACACACACAAACACTTTAAACCCCCTATGCTACTTTGAGACCTCTCTTTCAAAGTCACTCACTGAGATCTTCTAGCCATGGTAGCCAAAATAATACACAACTGGGCATTTTTATACATGACCCTAAGCATTATGGGATGTTAATTGCTCAATTAACTCAGGAACCACACCTGTGTGGAACCACCTACTTTCAATGTACTTTGTATACCTCAGTTACACAAGTGTTTCCTTCATTTTGACATTTACAGGTAATAATAACTCTCTTCCGTATCCCACCCTCCATAGAAAAAGCTGAGCATAAAATATTAGACAGAGAGAGAGAGATAAGTGAGGTGGACTCTAGTGAAGTAATATCTTATCAGGGATGGTGCTATGCATTGACATTAGGGATAATCATATCTTTCAGCACTCAACCAGACATCGCCAAGTGAGCCTGCCAGAGAACAAAGACTGAGTCGTCGTCTCCAAGCTAAGGTTACAGCCACATGATGATGTACTGGTGTAAATTATATCTGCTGGTTCACCAGCTCAGAGCTAGATGGATAGAAGACAGACAGATACACCAGACAAGTCCTCACCTGAAAAGCTAGTATACAGTCCCGTCTGAAAATCTAGTATACTATAACCTAGAAATCAATATACACTCAGAAGTACATTCATACGTCTGTTTGTGGATATACAGATAGTTACAGTGTAGTTCTGAATATGGAGGGGCACTATAGGCTACACTCATTGTGGTGTATTTATTACAAACTAAACTGTGATGTGAAAATGTATCGATGAGTACAGAAAAGTGGATAATATGATATGTCATCACCTGAGCAGACACACCTGTCTGTGTCTGGGTTGTTCTTAAGGTCAAAGTTCATGTTTGTTTTGGATTATCTTTTATATTGTACACAATGTAGGACTTTTCTGTAATTTCAACAGTAAAACACTGTAGAATGTACAGTAAAATACCTTAAATGTTTTTTACAGAATGAAAGCTGTAGATTGCACTGCATTGTGGGTAAACTGTTGAAAAAAACTGTTATTAACTATAATCGGAAGACTTCTGTAAAAATGACTCTAACATTCTGTATTTCTTTACAGTTATAGCTTATGGCTACCGTAAATTAAAATGTTCCGTTTCAGGCTCCAACCTCATGCTGACGAGTGAGACGCATGAAGCACAGACTATTTTGGTCCCCACAAAAAAGTATCTTGTTATGATTAGACTTCGCTGTACTGCATCATCTGGGTGCCATAGTGAACAAACTGAACACAGATTCGTGAACTTTATTTTTGAACTATTGCTACAAAGAAAATGGTTTGTTTCTAGCCCAAACAGTTCAAAAGATATGACCCATACTACCAGCACAATTGTTTTATTTCTATACAGCAACTGTTGTTTTTACAGTATTATAAAGTAAAACTAAAAGCAATGTAACGCATTCATTATTTACAGTAAATTGTCATATATTGCAATACACTCTGGGTGATTTTAACTGATAAACGATACCATAAATTCCAATGAAACGTTGGTTTAACAAAACAGTCCATTACTTTAAAGAAATACTGTATTTCAAATGGTACTGTAAATCCACCCCACTGTGTTTCTGGCTCATTATCGTGTTATCAGGCGTGCCTTGTAAGAGGCTGCATTTGCTGCACTGGTGAGTGAGAGAGCTGTACCAATTTAACTGATCGGTGGTTGAGTGCCTCAACAATTAAATGTGTATAGCTGACATTTTGGAGTGGCAGCAAGTCTCAAACCTGAGCATTTTCCATGTCTTTGGTATGTTTTGCCCTGTCAGTTTGGAAGTCTTTTTTAATGCCTCTAGAACTACAAGTGATGGGAAACCAAGGCTTTCTGAAGGTTTTGGAGCTTTCAACAAATTATACAAAAAAAACAGTTAATTACAGATTATTTTGGGCACAAAATAATCTGAAACAACCAAAACAAACAGCAAACGCATCAAACAAATTTGTAGAGATAGAGGCTTGATGTAGTCATTGTGTGCTAGGAATATGGGACCAAATACATCATGTTTTACTACTTTAATACACATAAGTGAATTTGTCCCAATTCTTTTGGTCGCCTAAAATGGGGGGACTATGTGTAAAAAGTTCTGTAATTTCTAAATGGTTCACCTGATACGGATGGATGTACTCTCAATTTTAAGCTGACAGTAACCTCATAGTTATTGTTTGATTTCAAATTCAAACTTTTGGAGTATAGTGCTCAAAGAAGAAAAAAGTATTCACTGTCCCAATTACGGAGGGCACTGTATCTGAAATGACATGATATATTGATGTTTACTGTTCATGAAAAGCATGCAGTTACTTGCTGTATAACTCTGAAAACTGTGAAGGACCTCGGCGTTACTCTGGATCCTGATCTCTCTTTTGATGAACATATCAAGACTGTTTCAAGGACAGCTTTTTTCCATCTACGTAACATTGCAAAAATCACAAAACTTAATTAAACTTAATTAATTAATCCATGCTTTTGTTACTTCTAGGTTAGACTATTGCAATGCTCTACTTTCCGGCTACCCGGATAAAGCACTAAATAAACTTCAGTTAGTGCTAAATACGGCCGCTAGAATCCTGACTAGAACCAAAAAATGTGATCATATTACTCCAGTGCTAGCCTCCCTACACTGGCTTCCTGTCAAGGCAAGGGCTGATTTCAAGGTTTTACTGCTAACCTACAAAGCATTACATGGGCTTGCTCCTACCTATCTCTCTGATTTGGTCCTGCCGTACATACCTACATGTATGCTACGGTCACAAGACCGTAGAATTTCTAAGCAAACAGCTGGAGGCAGGGCTTTCTCCTATAGAGCTCCATTTTTATGGAATGGTCTGCCTACCCATGTGAGAGACGCAAACACAGTCTCAACCTTTAAGTCTTTACTGAAGACTCATCTCTTCAGTGGGTCATATGATTGAGTGTAGTCTGGCCCAGGAGTGTGAAGGTGAACGGAAAGGCTCTGGAGCAACTAACCGCCCTTGCTGTCTCTGCCTGGCCGGTTCCCCTCTTTCCACTGGGATTCTCTGCCTCTAACCTTATTACAGGGGCTGAGTCACTGGCTTACTGGTGCTCTTTCATGCTGTCCCTAGGAGGGGTGCATCACTTGAGTGGGTTGAGTTACTGATGTGATCTTCCTTTCTGGGTTTGGCCGCCCCCCCTTGGGTTGTGCCGTGGTGGAGATCTTTGTGGGCTATACTCGGCCTTGTCTCAGGATGGTAAGTTGGTGGTTGAAGATATCCCTCTAGTGGTGTGGGGGCTGTGCTTTGGCAAAGTGGGTGGGGTTATATCATTCCTGTTTGGCCCTGTCCGGGGGTATCATCAGATGGGGCCACAGTGTCTCCTGACCCCTCCTGTCTCAGCCTCCAGTATTTATGCTGCAGTAGTTTATGTATCGGGGGGCTAGGGTCAGTTTGTTATATCTGGAGAATTTCTCCTGTCTTATCCGGTGTCCTGTGTGAATTTAAGTATGCTCTTTCTAATTCTCTCTTTCTCTCTTTCTTTCTCTCTCTCAGAGGACCTGAGCCCTAGGACCATGCCTCAGGACTACCTGGCATGATGACTCCTTGCTGTCCCCAGTCCACCTGGCAGTGCTGCTGCTCCAGTTTCAACTGTTCTGCCTGTGATTATTATTATTTGACCATGCTGGTCATTTATGAACATTTGAACATCTTGGCCATGTTCTGTTATAATCTCCACCCGGCACAGCCAGAAGAGGACTGGCCACCCCTCATAGCCTGGTTCCTCTCTAGGTTTCTTCCTAGGTTTTGGCCTTTCTAGGGAGTTTTTACTAGCCACTGTGCTTCTACATCTGCATTGCTTGCTGTTTGGGGTTTTAGGCTGGGTTTCTGTATAGCACTTTGAGATTTCAGCTGATGTACGAAGGGCTATATAAAGAAATTTGATTTGATTTGAGCTAAACAGTTACTTGCTGTATAACTCTGATGATAGAGCTAAACAGTTACTTGCTGTATAACTCTGATGACAGAGCTAAACAGTTACTTGCTGTATAACTCTGATGACAGAGCTAAACAGTTACTTTTTACCTTTATTTGACTAGGCAAGTCAGTTAAGAACAAATTCTTATTTTCAATGACGGCCTAGGAACAGTGGGTTAACTGCCTGTTCAGGGGCAGAACGACAGATTTGTACCTTGTCAGCTCGGGGATTTGAACTTGCAAACTTCCAGTCACTAGTCCAAACGCTCTAACCACTAGGTTACCCTGCCGCTTGCCGTATAACTCTGATGACAGAGCTAAACAGTTACTTGCTGTATAACTCTGATGATAGAGCTAAACAGTTACTTGCTGTATAACTCTGATGATAGAGCTAAACAGTTACTTGCTGTATATCTCTGATGACAGAGCTAAACAGTTACTTGCTGTATAACTCTGATGATAGAGCTAAACAGTTACTTGCTGTATATCTCTGATGATAGAGCTAAACAGTTACTTGCTGTATAACTCTGATGATAGAGCTAAACAGTTACTTGCTGTATAACTTTGATGATAGAGCTACAGTTCTTTTTATTTATTTCACCTTTATTTAACCAGGTAGGCCCGTTGAGAGCAAGTTCTCATTTACAACTGCGACCTGGCCAAGATAAAGCAAAGCAGTAGAGCAAAAACAACAACACAGAGTTACACATAAACAAGCGTACAGTCAATGACACAAAAGAAAATAAAAAAATCAATGTACAGTGTGCAAATGTATAAGAGTAGGGAGGTAAGGCAATAAATGGGACGGCAGGGTAGCCTAGTGGTTAGAGTGTTGGACTAGTAACTGAAAGTTCAAATCCCTGAGCTGACAAGGTACAAATCTGTCGTTCTGCCCCTGAACAGGCAGTTAACCCACTGTTCCTAGGCCGTCATTGAAAATAAGAATTTGTTCTTAACTGACTTGCCTAGTTAAATAAAGGTATAACAAAAAAATAGGCCACAGAGGCGAAAATAATTAAAATGTAGCATTAATACTGAAGTGATAGATGTGCAGATGATAATGTGCAAGAAGAGATACTGGGGTGCAAAAGAGCAAGAGGATAAGTAATAATATGGGGATGAGGTAGTTGGGTGTGCTATTTACAGATTGGCTATGTTCAGGTACAGCGATCGGTAAGCTGCTCTGACAGCTGATGCTTCTTCTTTTCCGTCATTGGCAGCAGAGAACTGTAAGGAAAGGCGGCCAAAGGAAGTGTTGGCTTTGGGGATGACCAGTGCAATATACCTGCTTGAGCACGTGCTACAGGTGGGTGTTGCTATGGTGGCCAGTGAGCTGAGATAAGGCGGGGCTTTACCAAGCAAAGACTTGTAGATGACCTGGAGCCAGTGGGTTTGGTGACGGATATATAGTGAGGACCAGCCAACGAGAGCAAACAGGTCACAGTGGTGGGTAGTATATGGGGCTTTGGGGAAAAAACGGATGGCACTGTGATAGACTACAGCCAGTTTGCTGAGTAGAGTGTTGGAGGCTATTTTGTAAATGACATCGCCGAAGTCAAGGATCGGTAGGATAGTCAGTTTTACAAGGGTATGTTTAGCGGGATGAGTTAAGGAGGCTTTGTTGCGAAATAGGAAGCCGATTCTAGATTTAATTTTGGATTGGAGATGCTTAATGTGAGTCTGGAAGGAGAGTTTACAGTCTAACCAGACACCTAGGTATTTGTAGTTGTCCACATATTCTAAGTCAGAACCGTGCAGAGTAGTGATGCTAGTCGGGCGGGATGGTGCGGGCAGCAATGTTTGAAGAGCATGCATTTAGTTTTAATTTAAAAGCAGTTGGAGGCCACGGAAGGAGTGTTGTATAGCGCTCATTTGGAGATTTGTTAGCACAGTGTCCAAAGCAGGGCCAAATGTATACAGAATGGTGTCGTCTGCTTAGAGGTGGATCAGGGAATCACCAGCAGCAAGAGCAACATCATTGATATATACAGAGAAAAGAGTCGGCCTGAGAATTTAACTCTGTGGCACCCCCATAGAGACTGCCAGAGGTCCGCCCAACAGGCCCTCCGATTTGACACACTGAACTCTATCTGAGAAGTAGTTGGTGAACCAGGCGAGGCAGTCATTTGGGAAGCCAAGGCTATTGAGTCTGACAATAAGAATACGGTAATTGACAGAGTCGAAAGCCTTGGCCAGGTCGATGAAGACGGCTGCACAGTCTTTTATCGATGGCGGTTATGATATCGTTTAGGACCTTGAGTGTGACTGAGGTGCACCCATGACCAGCTCGGAAACCAAATTCCATAGTGGAGAAGGTACAGTGGGATTCGAAATGGTCGGTGATCTGTTTGTTAACTTGGCTTTCGAAGATTTTAGCAAGACAGGGCAGGATGGATATAGGTCTATAACAGTTTGGGTCTAGAGTGTCTCCCCCTTTGAGGAGGGGGATGACCGCGGCAGCTTTCCAATCTTTGGGGTTCTCAGATGATACGAAAGAGAAGTTGAATAGGCTAGTAATAGGGGTTGCAACAATTTCGTCTGATAATTTTAGAAAGAGAGGGTCCAGATTGTCTAGCCAAGATGATTTGTTGGGATCAGATTTGGCTGTTCTTTCAGAACATCAGCTGTCTGGATTTGGGTGAAGGAGAAGCGGGGGGGCTTGGGCAAGTTGCTGCATGGTGTGCTGAGATTTTGGCCAGGGTAGCAGTAGCCAGGTGTAAAACATGGCCAGCTGTGTAAAACTGCTTATTGAAATGATCGATTATCATAGATTTATCGGTGGTGATAGTGTTTCCTATCCTCATTGCAGTGGGCATCTGGGAGGAGGTGCTCTTATTCTCCATGGACTTTACACTGTCCCAAAACGTTTTGGAATTAGTGCTACAGGAAGCAGTTCTGTTTGAAACAGCTAGCCTTAGCTTTCCTAACTGACTGAGTGTATTGGTTCCTGACTTCCCTGAAAAGTAACATATCGCTGGGGCTAATTCGATGCTAATGCAGTACGCCACAAGGTATTTTTGTGCTGGTCAAGGGCAGTCAAGTCTGGGGTGAACCAAGGGCTATATCTGTTCTTAGTTCTACATTACCTACTGTATAACTCTGATGATAGAGCTAAACGGTTTCTTGCTGTGCAACTCTGATGATAGAGCTAAACAGTTACCTACTGAGTAACTCTGATGATAGAGCTAAACAGTTACCTACTGAGTAACTCTGATGATAGAGCTAAACAGTTACCTACTGAGTAACTCTGATGATAGAGCTAAACAGTTACCTACTGAGTAACTCTGATGATAGAGCTAAACAGTTACCTACTGTATAACTCTGATGAACACTCTGCACCCTATTGTGACATTTAATTGATAACTTCCTATTGCAGGTATCCTCCACTGTAATTCACCAAATATTTCACATGGATCTAGCTCCAGTTTAGGGTAACAAATAATCTCAGTCCATGAGAAGGAATCACCATAGTTGTTACATGACCTATTATGAAGATATTATTATTCTTAGATGTTTTTTAGTTTTTTTTTACCTTTATTCAACTAGGCACAAGGGTGTGTAATTTCAAGTTACCACAACTTTTATTTCAACATTATTTTTTTAAACATTTAAGTCAATAGCAGACGTTCTTATCCAGAGCGACTAACAGTAGTAGTGAGAGCATACATTTTTCATACTGGTCCCCTGTGGGAATCAAATCCATAACCCTGGCGTTGCTAGCGCCATTCTCTACCAACTGAGCCACATGGGACCACCTGTGTTCAGTTGTACTGTGGGTGCAATAAGGTTCTCCCAAAACCTCTCAATATATCAGAATTAAGTAACACTTTCCTTTGCAGGGTCCTTATTGCAGTGTTGTTACATTTGTAATTACACTAACAAGTTTTGTAATACATTTTAATATCTCACTGCACCTACAACATGGTTTGTGATTGCATTGCATTTATTTTCCAAATGCATTTGAAATCCTAACCATAAATACTCCATGTAAAACAAGTCTCACTGACTAAAGCTAAATCCACATGAAAACAGGTCATGTTTTTATTACCAGTTGTCTGTCTGGCTGCACCTCCAGCTTTCTGTATCATGTCTTCACCACTTCCCCTGAGTGCTAAAAAGATGACAGAGCCAGAGTGAATAAACAGACATAGCCCTGGTTGGCCTCAGAGGAGAGCCCCATCACAAACACATTGTTTGCGTCTCAATGGCACCCTATTCACTATATACTGCGCTACCTTTGACCAAAAAGTAGCACACTATATAGGGAATAGAGTGCCAGTTGGAACATAGCCTTAGGGTAAAAATTGGCAAAATGAAACGAGTGTCAGCCAGATAAAGGGAGCTAACTTTGCAGAAACCCTACCTATCAGAAATATCACTCATATCTGGGTTCAAACACTGTTTTCAAACAAATACTGGGTTCAAACAAATGTTTCAAATCTGTTCTCAGGGCTTGGTTGAGTTTGCCTGGCTTAATGAACCAATATAATATTCCCCAAAAAACTGCCAACCCCGCCCATACAGCAGTCCAGGCAGGCTAGAGCGAACGCTCTAACGCTTTGTAAGTATTTGAAAGATGTCGAATAGTATTTGAAACCAGGTCTGGTATCACTCCACTTCACTCGAACAAGCTGGAGTCTAAACAAATCTCTGTTTTCATTTCCATAAAGCCTTGCTCTGTCTTTAGTTCCTGACAGAGATAAGATGTATAAATTATGAGCAGCTGACAAAGTATACTGGGGCGCCTCAGGCAGCTCATCAGTCATGCTTTGCCTGTCAGCAGGTAACAGATGGGGGCCCTATGGCCACAAAGACCCCTTTCAGGTGGTGGTGGAGGGGAGCGAGTGTGTGTATGTGTTGTTGTGTCGGAGGGAGTCCCAAGCACAACAGTATTTAACAATCTCTTTAAAGGGAGGGATGAGGAACGACAATGATGGCTAAAAAGCAGCAACCTTGAGTCTTTTTCTGGCCTCACTTCAGGAGTGTTGTGTATGCCTGATATACCACGGCTGTCAGCCAATCAGCATTCAGGGCTCGAACCACCCAGTTTATAAATGTCTTCTGACATGCTCTGCTGCTAGTCTACAATGGTCATCAGACAAAGGTAGGGAATGCATGATGAAGACTAACTCAGCAACAGGAATGGTAGACCACCCAAGATGCTCTCTCTCTCTCTCTCTCTCTCTCTCTCGCTCTCTCTCGCTCTCTCTCTCTCTCTCTCTCTCTCTCTCTCTCTCTCTCTCTCTCTCTCTCTCTCTCGCTCTCTCTCTCTTGCATTAACACACCCATTTTAAACTAATGTGAAAATTGGTACAATCAATAATTATACAATATCACATGACATATAATTTGGTTTATACTGTCATTACTTTAGCACCCTGTTTTTAAATTACGCTCTAATCCAATTATATAGTAAATATAATGGTAATTTGACCAGACAGAGCATTAATCCTAACCATGACTTTGTACCCTACCATCATCAACATAATGCATTTTACACCATCCACAGTATTTCATTACATTGGTAGGAATCCCATCCTCCCCAACATTTATTGATGTGTTGTGGATCTGATGCTACAGACAGATAAGAGTAATGAGTATGACAGGTGAAAACTGCTGTTTCTAGCTGCTACAGCTACTGTATAGTCATACAGCCATGCAGTGTGGTACTGCAAATAAGATTTGATTGGGTATATTTCCCAGAGCCGGGCCTTTGCTGCGGCTCTTAACTCCTTCAGTTGCAGTCATTTTCCAGCCTGTCTTCAGGGCTTTAACATCACAGGGTGGATATGCCCTGCCAAAACACATGAGCCAGAGCTAATTTAATGTGTTTTATTTATTTATTCGCACCAAAGAAAACAAGTGAAAGACAAAAGAGTACAGATTTGTTTTAAAGTTAAACAGTGTGCAGGTGAGGTTGGAAGCCCAAAATGGCTTACAGTGTATATGAAAATCACACAACAAAAACCAACATACAAATACTGTGAGCTCCAAAATGATTTGGACAGTGACACATTGTATGTTGTTTTGACTCTGTACTCCAGCACTTTGGATTTGACATGATACAATGACTATGAGGTTAAAGTGCAGACTAAATAGAAATGAATGGTAAATCATGTATTGTGTCATTTAGGATTCACTTTTATTGTGAGTAAGAATATAATGTTTCTATACACGTCTACATTCATGTGGATGCTACCATGATTATTGTAATGGTGAGAGGTTAGCATGTCTTGGGGCTATGACATTTGTGAGTCTGTAACTTTCTCACTCATCATCACACCATAATGACACAATTCATTATTTACCATTAATTTATATTGGGCACAAAATCATCTGAAACACAACCAAAACAAATAGCAAATGCAACTAACAAGCTTGTAGAGTCACATTACGTGCTAGGAATATGGGACCAAATACTAAACTTTTGACTACTTTAATAGAAATGTAAGTGAATCTGTCCCAATACTTTTGGTCCCCTAAAATGGGGGGATTATGTCCAAAGAATTCTGTAATATCTAAACGGTTCACCTAATATGGATAAAAAATACCCTCAAATTAAAGCTGCAAAGTCTGCACTTTAACCTGAATCTAATTGTATGATTTCAAATCCAAAGTGCTGGAGTACAGAACCAAAACAACAACAAATGTGGCAGTGTCCCAATACTTTTGGAGTGCACTGTAAGTAGAAAAAAGTTTGTTTAATCAGTTAAACAAAGCATACTAATTATAATTATACATCTACACAAGAAAAAACATGTTTGATTATGTGTGGGTAACGAGCTGTCTCGGCACTCTACGAAGAATTCCTTCCACCTCATGGCTTGGTTTTTGCTCTGACATGCACTGTCAACTCTGGTACCTTATATAGACAGATGTGTGCATTTCCAAATCATGTCCAATCAATTGAATTTACCACAGGTGTACTCCAATCAAGTTGTAGAAACATCTCAAGGATGATCAATGGCAACAGGATGCACCATGAGCTCAATTTCGAGTCTCATAGCAAAGGGTCTGAATACTTATGTAAATAAGGTATTTCTAAAAACCTGTTTTCACGTTGTCATTATGGGATATTGTTTGTAGATTTCTGATGTTTTTATTTATTTAATATATTTTAGGTTAAGTTTGTAATGTAACCAAATGTGGAAAAAGTCAAGGGGTCTGAATACTTTCCAAAGGCACTGTTTGTAATGCTTGTCATTTGAACTCTGAGACTGACGTCTTAATTTAGAGACCACCTATAGAATACACCATCACTAATCACTAATCCTCTTAATGTGACCTGACATATGGAATGTCTAGTACGCCAACTGCTGCAGGGCTACACTAGAATGGTACTGATATACGTTCAACTTTTGAACTAAATTATGTCTTAGGTTTTATTGTCACATGCACAAGTACAGTGAAATGCCTTTCTTGCAAGCTATTTCCCAACAATGCAGTAATCAATATCAGTAGTAAAAGTATTATACTGTAAAATAAAGAGAAATATATATATATAAGAACACGAGAAAGTATGTAAGTTATATACAGGGTCAGTTCAAGGGTCACTAGCTACAGTATATACAGGGTCAGTTCCAGGGTCAGTAGCTATATGCAGGGCCTGTTCCAGGATCAGTAGCTATATACATGGTCAGTTCCAGGATCAGTAGCTATATACAGAGTCAGTTCCTGGGTCAGTAGCTATATATAGGGTCAGTAGTTATATACAGGGTCAGTTCCAGGGTCAGTAGCTATGTAGAGTCAGTTCCAGGGTCAGTAGCTATCAGGAATCAAGGTAAGACCCAGATGCAGACATGTCGAATTGAAAATGGTTTAATATTCCAACAGGGTCAGACAATAGGCAGGTCAAGGCAGGCATGGGTCAGTAAACCAGAGGTGGGGCAACAGTACTGGATGGCAGGCAGGCTCAGGGTAGGCAGAGGTCAACAATCCAGAGATGGGGCAAAGGTACAGGATGGCAGGCAGGCTCAGGGTCAGGAGAGACTGGGAAAAGCAGGAGCTGAGAACAAAAATGCTGGTTGACTTGACAAACAAGACGAACTGGCAACGGACAAACAGAGAACACAGGTATAAATATACAGGGCATAATGGGGAAGATGAGCGACACCCTTTGTCTCATGAAAACAAGAGACAACGGGCTGTGAGACATAGGTTTGACTCTGGACACATGAAAGGTGGGAGGTATACAAAGGGTACGGTGCAACAGAAGACAAACAGCAGAGGGGCAAATAATCTTGGAGATGGGAAATGGGCTGATAAACCTGGGGGAGAATTTGCAGGATTCCACCCGGGGGCAGATCCTGGAAAGCCATACCTTCTGCCCTAGACAAAACCGGGGAGCCGGGGTCCGATGGCAATACGCTTGTCTGGGCTGATACCTGGGTTGATACCCCAGGGAACACTCAAACTGAGAGAGGCCCGTGGCAGAGCAGGGAAGGGTGTTGCATGGAAGGGTGTTGCGTACTCGACCCACACCAGCTGCTGGCTCCTGGAAGTGGGGTTGCCAGAGACCAGGCAGTGCAGAGTAGCCTCATGATCCTGGTTGGCTCGCTCCGACTGGCCATTGGACTAGTGATGGAACCCAGAGGACAGGCTGGCCGACGGCCCAATGAGGGTGCAGAATGCCTTCCAGAACCGGGATGAGAACTGAGGCCCCCGGTCAGAGACCATGTCCACTGGCAGTCCATGAAGACGTGCTGCATCATGAGCTGCTCCGTCTCCTTGGCTGAGGGTCGTTTGGGGCGGCCTTGGAAAACCGGTCGACCACAGTCAGGATGGCAGTGTTGCCCTCACACAGGGGAGATCTGTGACGAAATCCAGGGATATGTGGGACCAGGGACGGTGGAGGACAGGCAGTGGTTGCAGAAGACCAGCCAGAGCTTGCCAAGGAGTCTTATTCTGAGCACAGACCGTGCAGGTGGAGACAAACGCGGCGACATCCGGAACCATCGTAGGCCACCAAAAGCATTGTTGCATGAAGGGTCCGACGGAAGCCTGTGTGGCAGGCAAGCCTGGAGGAATGGGCCCACTCCAGGACCTCAGAGTGGACAGCGTCAGGAACAAATATCTCCATTATCAGGGACCCACAGGGTTTGGTTGGGATCGCTACGCCTCCCGAACCTGTTTCCCTTTACCCAAGTTGAGTGCCGTCACCCGTCACGAGGTGGGAAGGATGGTCTCGGGCTCTGGGGTGGTACCCATGGAACTATAGCGGCGGGACACTGCATCCGGCTTGACATTCTTGGATCCAAGCCGGTATGAGAGGGAGAGGTTTAACCGTGTGAACAGCAGGGCCTATCTGGCTTGCCTGGAGTTGAGGCACTTGGCGGTTTTGAGATACTCCAGTTTCTTGTAGTCGGTCCACACGATGAATGAATGGGTGTTCTGCCCCCTCCAGCCAGTGCCTCCATTCCTCCAACGCCATCTTCATCTCGAGTAGCTCACGATTCCCCACATCATAGTTATTTTCCATAGCGTTGAGGCGGTGGGAGAAGAATGTACAGGGATGTACCTTGAGGTCCAGGGTAGAATGCTGAGACAAGGACCGCCCCCACTCTGACATCAGAAGCTTTGGCCTCCACCATGAACTGACGGGAAGGGTCCTGATTAACCAAGACGGGAGCTGTGGTGAAGCGATGTTTGAGGTCCCAGAACGCCCGGTCAGCAGCTGCAGACCATGTGAATGGAACTGTGGGTGAGGTGAGTGCGGACAGGGGGGAAGCCAGGGGGCTGTAGCCCCAGATAAAGTGGCGATAGAAGTTGGCAAACCCAGGAAGCATTGCAGCTGCACCCTGCAAGTAGGCTGGGGTCAATCCACCACCGCTCTCAACTTCCCGGGTCCATTTGCACACTCCCTGCGGCTATGATGAAACCCATAAAAGGGATGGTGGAACGATGGAACTCGCACTTCTCTACTTTTATAAACAGCTGGTTCTCCAGGAGGTGTTGGAGAACCTGTTGGACATGGAGCACATGTTCTTGGGTGGAACAAGAGAAGACGAGGATGTCATCTAGGTAGACAAAGACGAACCAGTTCAACATGTCGTGGAAAACATAATTGACATGAGGCTGGAACACAGCAGGGGCATTGATAAGGCCAAATGGCATGACCAGATACTCATAGTGACCGCTGGCCGTGTAGAAAGGCGGTCTTCCACTCGTCCAATTCCCATACCTGCACCAGGTGGTAGACATTCCGTAGATGGGAAAACACAGTGGCCCCCTGGAGCGGCTCGAAGGCCGAGGAGATGAGTGGTAGCGGTTCTTCACCGTTATGTTGTTGAGACCCCGGTAGTCGATACACGGGTGCAGGGTCTTGTCCTTCTTCTCCACAAAGAAGAACCCTGCGCCGGCGGAAAAGAAGAAGGACGGATGAGGATCCAAATACCACAAGAATTTGAATGGACTTGATGAGCAGGACCTGGATAGCCTCGCTTTGATTCCCGGACACACGTAGGTTGATGAGAGGGGTGTTGTGGGTGACTACGCCTATAGAGCGCACGTCCAGTGCTCTAACGTCCATGAGAATGGAGAGGGACTGACTGGGAATGTTCAGCTCGGACGCCAGGGTAGTGTCCAAAAAGCTCTTATCGGCCCCAGAGTCAATGAGAACCCAGAGAGATTTGGACTGGTCTCCTCAAAGCAGAATGGCACGAAAAGTGGTGCAAGCAAGCGAAGCAGGAACGTTCTGCATATGGACCACCAGAGTACTCGTTCCTACTAGTGAGCCTGTTTTTTTGTTGAAAGGACAAGAGGACACGAAATGACCAAGAGTCACAGACAACTCTTTGTGTCGATCCTGTACTGCCGTTCCGCTGGCGACAGCCCAGCTCTTCCTAGTGGCATATGCTCAAGAAGCGTTGACTCGGCCGTCTTCAGCAGCCCTTGGGGCAGGTCGGGAGGTTTCGGGTTCTCTCAGCAACGAGACCGTCTGGAGCTTCCGGGATGACTCGGAGGCAAGGTGGGATCCCTGGGCGTATAAGTGAAATCCAATCTCCTCTCCCTCTGTCGTTCCTGTAATCGCCCATCGTTACGGATGGTCAAAGCGATGAGGGAATCGAGCACCATAGGTAACTCCCGGGCTGCAAGCTCATCTTTGACCTCCCCCGAGACGCTGTGCAGAAACATATTGAACAGTTCCTCTTGATTCCAAGCACTCTCCACTGCCAACGTGCGGAAATCCACCGCATAATCAGCTACACAGCGGGTCTCCTGCCAAAGCTGGATTAGCTTACGGGCAGCCTCTCGCCCAGAGACTGGGCATCAAAAACCTTCCTCACTTCTCACAGGAACCCCTCCAGACTAGCTTATATAGCCGGCTGATGCTACCACACAGCAGTAGCGCAGGTGTAAGCCCTCCATGGACATCAGTGTGATGAGGAAGGCCATCTTGGAGCGATCCGAGGGGAAGGAGGAGAGCTGAAGCTCGAAGACGAGGGCACACTGAGCTAGGAACACCCGACAGGTGCTCGGCTCTCCATTGAAGCATTCCGGAGGAGGTAAGCGGGGCTCCCGAGAAGGTGGAGTGACTGATGAGACGGCGCTGCTAGCAGGTGAGTCGCTGAGGAGCTGTGGGTTTATCACTGTGGTAGGCAGCCTCCCAGACAACAAGTGGAATTACTCCAGCAAACTGTCCAACGCCCGTTCATGGAATTTAGCTAACGTTTGGACCCCCTCCACAAGTCCACGAAGCAATTCCTTGTGGCTACCGATGGTGGCTCCGTCGGGGGAGATGCAGCTGGCCCGGGTCTGCCAGGTCAGTCATGGCCAGTTCATACTATCAGGAATCAAGGTAAGACCCAGATGCAGAAACGTTGAAGTGACAATGGTTTAATATTCCAACAGAGGCAGGCAAAAGACAAGGCAGGCAGGGGTCAGTAAACCAGAGGTGGGGCAATGGTACCAGATGGCAGGCAGGCTCATGGTAGACTGAGGTCAACAATCCAGAGGTGGGGCAAAGGTACAGGACGGCAGGCAGTCAGTCTCAGGGGCATCGCTGCAACTCCCGTACGGGCTCGGGAGAGACAAAGATCGAAAGCCATGCGTCCTCCGAAACACAGCCCAACCATGCCGCACTGCTTCTTAACACAGCACGCATCCAACCCGGGAGCCAGCCGCACCAGTGTGTCGGATGGAAACAAAGCGCACCTGGCGACCTGGTTAGCGTGCACTGCGACCGGCACACCACAGGAGTCGCTAGTGTGCGATAAGACAAGGATATCCCTACCGGCCAAACCCCTACCGGCCCCATGGACCTCCCGGTCGCGGCCGGCTGCGACAGAGCCTGGGCACGAACCCAGAGTCTCTAGTGCCCTAGACCACTGCGCCACCCGGGAGGCCTGCCCACAGATTTTCTATAGGATTGAGGTCAGGTCTTTGTGATGACCACTCCATTAACTTGACTTTGTTGTCCTTAAGCCATTTTGCCACAACTTCAAAAGTATGCTTGTGGTTATTGTCCATTTGGAAGACCCATTTGCGACCAAGCTTTAACTTCCTGACTGATGTCTTGAGACGTTGCTTCAATATATCCACATAATTTATCTACCTCATGATGCCATCTATTTTGTGAAGTGCACCAGTCCCTCCTGCAGTGAAGCACCCCCACAACATTGACTACAGCTCGGCATTCAACACCATAGTACCCTCCAAGCTCGTCATCAAGCTCGAGACCCTGGGTCTCGACCCCGCCCTGTGCAACTGGGTACTGGACTTCCTGACGGGCCGCCCCCAGGTGGTGAGGGTAGGCAACAACATCTCCTCCCCGCTGATCCTCAACACTGGGGCCCCACAAGGGTGCGTTCTGAGCCCTCTCCTGTACTCCCTGTTCACCCACGACTGCGTGGCCATGCACGCCTCCAACTCAATCATCAAGTTTGCGGACGACACAACAGTGGTAGGCTTGATTACCAACAACGACGAGACGGCCTACAGGGAGGAGGTGAGGGCCCTCGGAGTGTGGTGTCAGGAAAATAACCTCACACTCAACGTCAACAAAACTAAGGAGATGATTGTGGACTTCAGGAAACAGCAGAGGGAACACCCCCCTATCCACATCGATGGAACAGTAGTGGAGAGGGTAGCAAGTTTTAAGTTCCTCGGCATACACATCACAGACAGACTGAATTGGTCCACTCACACAGACAGCATTGTGAAGAAGGCGCAGCAGCGCCTCTTCAACCTCAGGAGGCTGAAGAAATTCGGCTTGTCACCAAAAGCACTCACAAACTTCTACAGATGCACAATCGAGAGCATCCTGGCGGGCTGTATCACCGCCTGATACGGCAACTGCTCCGCCCTCAACCGTAAGGCCCTCCAGAGGGTAGTGAGGTCTGCACAACGCATCACCGGGGGCAAACTACCTGCCCTCCAGGACACCTACACCACCCGATGTCACAGGAAGGCCATAAAGATCATCAAGGACATCAACCACCCAAGCCACTGCCTGTTCACCCCGCTATCATCCAGAAGGCGAGGTCAGTACAGGTACATTACAGTACAGTACAAAGCTGGGACCGAGAGACTGAAAAACAGCTTCTATCTCAAGGCTACCACCACTAACAGTGAGTGGCTGCTGCCAACACACTGACACTGACTCAACTCCAGCCACTTTAATAATGGGAATTGATGGGAAATGATGTAAATATATCACTAGCCACTTTAAACAATGCTACCTTATATAATGTTACTTACCCTACATTATTCATCTCATAGGCATACGTATATACTGTACTCTATATCATCGACTGTATCCTTATGTAATACATGTATCACTAGCCACTTTAACTATGCCACTTTGTTTACATACTCATCTCATATGTATATACTGTACTCGATACAATCTACTGTATCTGCCTATGCTGCTCTGTACCATCACTCATTCATATATCCTTATGTACATATTCTTTATCCCCTCACACTGTGTACAAGACAGTAGTTTTGGAATTGTTAGTTAGATTACTTGTTGGTTATTACTGCATTGTCGGAACTAGAAGCACAAGCATTTCGCTACACTCGCATTAACATCTGCTAACCATGTGTATGTGACAAATAAAATTTGATTTGATTTGATTTGATTTGACAACATGATGTTGCCACCCCCGTGCTTCACGGTTGGGATGGTGTTCTTCGCCTTGCAAGCATCCCCCTTTTTCCTCCAAACATAACGATGGTCATTATGAACGAACAGTTCTATTTTTGTTTCATCAGACCAGAGGACATTTCTCCAAAAAGTATGATCTTTGTCCACATGTGCATTTGCAAACCATAGTCTGTGGTTTTCTTCCTTGCTGAGCGGCCTTTCAGGTTATGTCGATATAGGACTTGTTTTAAGGTGGATATAGACTATTTTGTACCTGTCTCCTCCAGCATCTACACAAGGTCCTTCGCTGTTGTTCTGGGTTTGATTTGCAAGTTTTTTCACCAAAGTACGTTCATCTCTAGGAAACAACGCGTCTTCTTCCTTAGTTGTATTTAAAAAAAAATATTTTACTAGGCAAGTCATTTAAGAACAAATTCTTATTTTCAATGACTGTACTTCTGTTAACCCAGTTAACAACAGATTTATACATTGTCAGCTGGGGGTTTGAACTTGCAACTTTCTGGTTACTAGTCCAACCCTCTAACCACTAGGCTACCCTGCCGCTACCCTAATGGCAGCATGGTCCCATGGTGTTTATACTTGCGTACTATTGTTTGTACAGATGTACGTGGTACCTTCAGGCATTTGGAAATGGCTCCCAAGGATGAACCAGACCTGTGGGGGTCTACAATTTTTTTTCTGAGGTCTTGGCTGATTTATTTGGATTTTCCCATGATGTCAAGGAAAGAGGCACTGAGTTTGAAGTTAGGCCTTGAAATACATAAACTGTTACACCTCCAATTGACTCAAAAAATGTCAATTAGCCTATCTGAAGCTTCTAAATCCATGACATCATTTTCTGGAATTTTCCAAGCTGTGTGTGTGTGTCAGTGTGTGTGTGTGCGTGTGTGTGTGTGTGTGTGTTGGAGTGTCAGTGTGTGTGTTGGAGTGTGTGTGTGTGTGTGTGTGTGTGTGTGTGTGTGTGTGTGTGTGTGTGTGTGTGTGTGTGTGTGTGTGTGTGTGTGTGTGTGTGTGTGTGTGTGTGTGTGTGTGTTGGAGTGTCAGTGAGAGTGTGTGTGAGTGAGTGTGACGAGTCATGTGAGTGTGCATAGAGTCAGTGCAACAAAAAAATTACAAATACAATGGTCATTGCAGAAATTCAGTGTAGCGATTTCGTTAGCATTTTAGCAGTGACTTGGGGATAGTAGCTGTTTAGGAGCCTGTTTTGGTCCAGTATCACTTGCTGTGTGGAAACATAGAGAACGGTCTAAGGCTTGGTTGGCTGGAGTCTCACAATTTGTAGACCTACTGACCTTTATAATGACACGGACAGGCAGACAGGCAGACAACTATGACGTAAAACACGCATGGCATGGAATGATAATCATTGGAGTAGTTACTGTAACAATTGCCATTTAGCAACATCCATAGGGTTCAACAATATCACAGTTAATGGCGCCTTTTCTGTTTTCATTTAACTGTATTTAAACAGAGTTATCTCATATAGAACAAGGCCTGTTTTACAAGGGAGTCCTGCACACAATCATACAAATTCACTGTATTTATCAAAGTTTATTGATTCCAAACACAGATTTGCAGATATTATCACAGGTACAGCGAAATGCTTGTGTTTCTAGCTACAGCAGTGCAGTAATACCTAGTTAAATGCTTGTATTTATAGCTCTAAACGTGCAGTAATAACCTAGCTAAATGCTTGTATTTATAGCTCTAAAAGTGCAGTAATAACTTAGCTAAATGCTTGTGTTTCCATCTCCAACAGTGCAGTAATACCTAGCTAAATGCTTGTGTTTCTATCTCCAACAGTGCAGTAATACCTAGCAAAACAACAACAACAATACACACATAATCCAAAACAAATAATACAAAATTGTGAAAAATAATCAGAACGAGCAATGTTAGAGAATATATATATACAGTACCAGTCAAATGTTTGGAAACACCTACTCATTCAAGGGTTTACTATATTTTTTTAAACAATTTTCTAAATTGTAGAATAATAGTGAAGACATCAGAACTATGAAATAACACATATGGAATCATGTAGTAACCAAGAAAGTGTTAAACAAATCAAAATGTGTTATATTTGAGATTATTGAAGGTAGCCACCCTGTGACGTAACAAAATGTGGAAAAAGTCAAGGGGTCTAAATACTTTCCGAATGCCCTGTAGCTGCATATAATGGTGTGTAAAGACAGTATGGACAAGGTTTTTACAGCAGTAGTTACTGTATATTGGATGAGCCATGACTATAATATAGTATATACATAAAAAGTGGGTAAAACTGTATGTAAACATTATTAATGTGACCTGTGTTCAATGACTTTATGTACATACGGCAGTAGTCTCTAAGGTTTTAGGTAGAGTACCGGGTGATAGCTGGCTAGAACAGTGACTAAGGTTCTGGGCAGGGTACTCGGTGGAACCCGGCTAGTGGTGACTGTTTTACAGTCTGATGGCCTGGAGATAGAAGCTGTTTCTCAGTCTCTTGGTCCCAACTTTGAGGAACTGACTCCGCCTTCTAGATGGTAACGGGGTGAACGGGGTGAACAGGCTCGGGTGGCTGAGATCTCCAGAGTTAGTCATCCCTGTGATCAGGTCTGATGACTCATATATGTCTGTAATTTAACAAAAAGTAATGTCAGAAGTTTGCACAAGAGGCCTTTATATACAAAAGGAAAGCAATATATTGATCTACGAGACTTAAGAGAGGGCCAGCCTACTTTCTGATACAGAATGCAGTGATGTGTACTGAACCTATCGCCCGTAATAAAGCCTAGTGCACTATGATAAACTGTGTCCAATAGCTTCAATACAGTGGCAGCTGCATTCATATCGATCAGGGATGGGCAACTGGCGGCACCCCTATTGAAGGCACTCGGATCAATGAAAAAATTTAAAACATTACATATTTTTTTAACCCAGTCGGGGTCTCAACTTACATGGTGTAGTTTCAAAATGTGGTTGTGCATCAGCACGTTTTCTCTTGTTAGGTCAGTCACTGATAATCAGTCAATCAGCCCATGTCAGCCAAACATTTTTAGATTGCTAAGTTAGTTTAGCAGCCAGCTACAGTATTTAAACATGTTGGAATTACCGGCCGCGGGGCCCCCGTTGATTTAGTTTGTTAGTCTCACTCCGATGTCATATTAAAAACAGCAAACATTTCTCTCCACCCCATGGCAAAATGTGTAGAATTGCATGAAATGAACTCTAAAATGTAAAATATTTATCTCCGTTGTCAAGAGGGGGGCCACTAAAATGTTTTGCTCGCAATGTGTCTGTGTGTGTTGGGGGGTACGCAAACCCACGAGCCACTGCTGCCCCTCATGATGAGGTCATATTTTTTGTTGGCCCCCACCCCAATCAAAGTTGCCCATTTCTGATATACTGTACAGAAGATGATATCACCATAGTCTGAAGCCAGAATGTAACTAAACTGAAACCAGTTTGAGTGTCACTTGACCTTACTGATGGCAGTATGTCATGAGTGTGTAATAGAAAGAGATGGGGTATAGGCCAGTGAGATCGGTCAGGTTAGCTGTGGGCTACTGCCATTAGGCAGCAGACGGCCAATGAAGATCTTCGTTCAACAAAGGTAATTAGCATTACAATGTGTTTTTATTGTCAAACAACATAACTAAACATCCCTGGTAGTTTGTTAGATTCAAAGGTCCTGCTTGATTGAGGAGGAGTATTTGTTCATTTTTGGGATTTAATCTGTGTTTTTGGATCTTTTGAAGGGAGAAAAGGTGTAAGGTTCTTGTCAAACGATAAAAATAATACATTCACATGAACCATGTCCTTTTTCCCCATGTCCTTTGTATTCACTGTTTGTCGCTGAAACAGAGAGAATAGAGAACAAATCTTGAAATGAAAATGATGACAAGAGCATGCCCACTTGAACACTTGTCCTTGTTTTGAGTGGCGCGCTGGGAGATTAAAGGTAATTTGGGTCCTCTCCCGTGAGAGGTGGGAAAGCAATCAACAGTGCTGTCTGTCGAGTATTGAGGCGCCTTTTCAAGAAGTGACAGAATGTCACACAATTTTTTTTTATGGTTAGCTAACTTTAAAATACAACAAATAACTTTTAGATTGTTTTTATTCATAGTCGCAAGAACCTAATGGTACAAAGTCGATATTCAGGAAATACTGTTGACAGTCTTGAATAATTGACAAGTGTTTCAAGCTGTGAGCAAATTGCTAAAGAAATGACAGACTTAATTACTAAATTCTGTTGTGCTCAAGGTTGTGGTACATGTGTGGATGATTGCATCAATATTGTTCTGTTAACCTGTTCTGAAAATATGTCCATTGAGTTTATGGGCTGTAAAAGAGGAAAGTTACTTGAGATCTAACAATCACCACAAGAGACGAGTTTGTGATATAACCATGAGGAATGGAGCAACACTTACTAGCTGGGTTGGGGAGTAACTGATTACATCTATTCAATCTACATGTTATCTGAACACAAAAAAACAGTTATCATAATCAGTTACTTTACCAGCAAAAGTATTTGAATCAGATTACAGATACTTTTGAAAAACTAGATGACTACTTCTTGGATTAGCTTTAAATTCAGAAAGGAGTTGTGCAGAAAAAAATGCCTTATGACACCACAGGAGGTTGACGACACCTTCAATTGGGGAGGACGGGCTCGTGGTAATGACTGGAGTGGAATCAGTGGAACGGTATCAAATACATCAAACACATGGTTTCCATTTGCACTGTTCCAGACACTATTATGAGTAGTTCTCCCCTCAGCAGCCTCTATCGTATGACACTTGATTTCTAAATTACATTAAATTCAGCATTGAAATAGGCTCAAGTTTAAAACTTATTCGGGGTTGGTGTCCCTTACACGGGTCGGTTGAGCTAACGTAGGCTAATGCAATTAGCATGAGGTTGTAAGTAACAAGAACATTTCCCAGGACATAGACATATCTGATATTGGCAGAAAGCTTAAATTCTTGTTAATCTAACTGCCCTGTCCAATTTACAGTAGCCATTACAGTGAAATAATACCATGCTATTGTTTGAGGAGAGTACAACATTTTGAACATAAAAGTTATTAATAAACAAATTAGGCATATTTGGGCAGTCTTGATACAACATTTTGAACATAAATGCAATGGTTAATTGGATCACTCTAAAACTTTGCACATAGACTGCTGGCCAAAATGTATATTGCACCTGGGCTGGAATAATACATTATGGCCTTTCTCTTGCATTTCAAAGGTGATGGTACAAAAAAATACAAAAGAACGGTTGTTTTTTTCTTTGTATTATCTTTTACCAGATCTATTGTGTTATATTCTCTGACATTCCTTTCACGTTTCCATAAATGTCAAAGTGTTTCCTTTCAAATGGTACCAAGAATATGCATATCCTTACTTCAGGGCCTGAGCTACAGGCAGTTAGATTTGAGTATGCCATTTCATCACAGGCGAAAATTGAAAAAAGGGGCAGATCCTTACTTAATGAATGAGGAATGCATAGTAGTCAGGGATGGGCAAAAATTACAGAATGCAATTACAAAATACAATTACAAAATATGATAATGATCAATGCGTCGAAATAAAGTGTAGAACACTTATATTTTAAAATACAGAAATATATTTACAAGTAGTCGACCAGAACAGCAACAACATTCTCAGTAACTTGTTATTTGTTACAGTACTTGTTATGATTGTGATATGTTGTTGTTTATCTACCTTAGTGAAATGAATTACTGTAAGTCACTCTGGATAAGAGTGTCTGCTAAATGACCAAAATATAAATGTATGTGAAAATGAACATACCAAAATGATCTGCAAAGCACACTGGGTATTATTATAGGCCTTGGTTAGAATACGCTTTGCAATTGTTAATATATATACATTTATATTTAGTTTATTTAGCAGACACTCTCATCACACCATAGTATCATCAGACTGCTGATACCAATGGGGTAAGGGGTCCACAAAATGGTTGGTACAGAAAAGTGTTTTGTATTTTAAAAATGGAAATTACCGCTCTCGAAAGTATACTTTTACAAAATACATTGGAGTGTAGTTCAGCAAAGGCTCTAGTTTTGACTATTGTCCAGCCATATGGTCAAGTGTTGCAAAGAAAGACCTTGTTTAGCTGCAGCTGGCCCAGAACAGAGTGGCACGTCTGCGTCACTTCTTGAAACAATAATGTGTTGGAAATTCCAAATTGTTTGCGTAGTCAATTTACACACAGCACTTACACCACCAGACATGCCACCAGAGGTCTTTTCACAGTCCCCAGTTACAGAACAAATTGAAGGAAATGTACAGTATTATAAAAAGTCACGAGGGCATGGAAATCCCTTCCATCTTATATAGCGCAAGTGAAAAACAAACCTGGATTAAAAAAACAAATAATGCAACACATCACGGCACAAAGCCTCTACCCCATGTGACCTACTTTTTGTGTGTTGTCGTGTCTTTGGCTATGCCGGATTAAGTGATATGACATGCTATTCTATAAAATAATTTCTCCGTAATTAATATTGCCTGATTGAGATAATCATGTAAATGTAATTAACTAGAGAGTCGAGGCACCATGATGTTGGCTTCGTTCTGTAGTTATTATCTGAACCATTCTGACATCGGACCGTGGTCCTCACATTCTCGGAACAGGAGGTAATATTGTCGTCAAGGCTTCATATAGGAAGGGAGAGGAGGGCGTGTTTGAAAAGTTTTATAGCCCATGTCCATTCACAGGGGCGGGCCTCTGATTGAGCAGAGCCCTACCTTGTGAAAACCCAAATCTCGTATAATAGAAGCTAAAATCACATTTCATCCCATCACAAATCATTTCATATTCAAACATTTAAATTGAACAACAATTCCATGTGAATCTGATAACTCTGATGTGTAGACTTTCCACTGTAGAGTTTAAGTAATCTTATAATTGATGAGAATGTCTCAGATGACAACCGAACTGACATCATATACATTAAGTACCCCCGCATATGTTCAATTGGTCGGATTACCAGAATATAGTTCATTTCCCCCCACCTTCTGATGTTCCCAGAATCTCTATGTTAACCAAAGGGGTTTGCAAATGTAACATCAGTAGGGTAGAGAGAGGAAAAATGGGGAAAGAGGTATTTATGACTGTCATAAACCTATCCCCCCAGGCCATCGTCATGACAGTGTACTAACATGAATGTGTAACGGGTAGACACAAACACACACACACACACACACACACACATGTTCATGTTTTAAAATGTATGTCAATTGTAAAGTATTTTGTTTGTATTGTCTTTTTCGTTATGTGTCGGACCCCAGTAAGACTAGCTCTCACCATTGACATTTGTCACGACTTCCCCCGAAATTGGCCCCTCTCCTTGTTCGGGTGGTGTTCGGCAGTCGACGTCACCGACCTTCTGTTAAGGGAATTTTAATCAATGATGACTAATTATGTACAGTGCCTTGCGAAAGTATTCGGCCCCCTTGAACTTTGCGACCTTTTGCCACATTTCAGGCTTCAAACATAAAGATATAAAGCTGTATTTTTTTGTGAAGAATCAACAACAAGTGGGACACAATCATGAAGTGGAACGACATTTATTGAATATTTCAAACTTTTTTAACAAATCAAAAACGTAAAAATTGGGAGTGCAAAATTATTCAGCCCCTTAACTTTCAGTGCAGCAAACTCTCTCCAGAAGTTCAGTGAGGATCTCTGAATGATCCAATGTTGACCTAAATGACTAATGATGATAAATACAATCCACCTGTGTGTAATCAAGTCTCCGTATAAATGCACCTGCACTGTGATAGTCTCAGAGGTCCGTCAAAAGCGCAGAGAGCATCATGAAGAACAAGGAACACACCAGGCAGGTCCGAGATACTGTTGTGAAGAAATTTAAAGCCGGATTTGGATACAAAAAGATTTCCCAAGCTTTAAACATCCCAAGGAGCACTGTGCAAGCGATAATATTGAAATGGAAGGAGTATCAGACCACTTCAAATCTACCAAGACCTGGCCGTCCCTCTAAACTTTCAGCTCATACAAGGAGAAGACTGATCAGAGATGCAGCCAAGAGGCCCATGATCACTCTGGATGAACTGCAGAGATCTACAGCTGAGGTGGGAGACTCTGTCCATAGGACATCAATCAGTCGTATATTGCACAAATCTGGCCTTTATGGAAGAGTGGCAAGAAGAAAGCCATTTCTTAAAGATATCCATAAAAAGTGTTGTTTAAAGTTTGCCACAAGCCACCTGGGAGACACACCAAACATGTGGAAGAAGGTGCTCTGGTCAGATTAAACCAAAATTGAACTTTTTGGCAACAATGCAAAACGTTATGTTTGGCGTAAAAGCAACACAGCTGAACACACCATCCCCACTGTCAAACATGGTGGTGGCAGCATCATGGTTTGGGCCTGCTTTTCTTCAGCAGGGACAGGGAAGATGGTTAAAATTGATGGGAAGATGGATGGAGACAAATACAGGACCATTCTGGAAGAAAACCTGATGGAGTCTGCAAAAGACCTGAGACTGGGACGGAGATTTGTCTTCCAACAAGACAATGATCCAAAACATAAAGCAAAATCTACAATGGAATGGTTCAAAAATAAACATATCCAGGTGTTAGAATGGCCAAGTCAAAGTCCAGACCTGAATCAGATCGAGAATTTGTGGAAAGAACTGAAAACTGCTGTTCACAAATGCTCTCCATCCAACCTCACTGAGCTCGAGCTGTTTTGCAAGGAGGAACGGGAAAAAAATTCCGTCTCTCGATGTGCAAAACTGATAGAGACATACCCCAAGCGACTTACAGCTGTAATCGCAGCAAAAGGTGGCGCTACAAAGTATTAACTTAAGGGGGCTGAATAATTTTGCACGCCCAATTTTTCAGTTTTTGATTTATTAAAAAAGTTTGAAATATCCAATAAATGTCGTTCCACTTCATGATTGTGTCCCACTTGTTGTTGATTCTTCACAAAAAAATACAGTTTTATATCTTTATGTTTGAAGCCTGAAATGTGGCAAAAGGTCGCAAAGTTCAAGGGGGCCGAATACTTTCGCAAGGCACTGTATACATTTCAATCAGGACTGACTAATCAGAATACTATTATGTTACTGAATACGTACTAATCAGAATACTATTATGTTACTGTACATGCATGAATTTTCTTTTTAATCCTAGTACTGAATATAATGTGTGTAAATATAATCAAGAATTAGAACAATGACTGTCTGTTCCTTGGTCGAAATGAATTAACTATATCGCCAGGCTGGCTAGAAGGCTTATCTACACCAGCTGTCCTAAGCTCAAGTCATATATCATCTTAATAGGGCGAGACGATGTGAGAACCATACAGCCTTTGTACTAGAGCAGAGATGACACGGGCTGGTACTGGTACTAATGACGTCATTTTAAGTATATAACCTGTGGTAAAATGTGTAAGGAGAAGTACTCTCGTTAATAAAGGCTGCTGTTTGACTTTAAGACTGGGCTCTGTCCATTTTTATACTAATAAGTGTCATACATATCCTTATGAATTGACAGATTGTATAATTTTAATTGGGTGTTAAAACATAGAGGAATTAAATTCCTGTAACACCTTCTTGCCATCACTGTTCCATTTTTCATTTTCCATTGGTTTTGTCTTGTCTTCCTTCACACCTGGTTCCAATCCCATCAATTACATGTTGTGTATTTAACCCTCTGTTTCCCGTCATGTCCTTGTCGGAGATTGTTTAATTGTATGTGATTGTGCTAGTATGTGTTGGTGTGCGACGGGTTTTGTACCCAATTTGTTATTTTGGTTTTTGGAGTTTGTTCAGCACTCATTAAATGACTCCGTTTATACCAAGTTCGTTGTCCTAGGCCTGACTTCCCTGCCACCAACACACACCCATTACAGATTCTCCGACCACAACTATGGAGTCAGCAGGAGAAGGTAACCCGGCCATTGAGGTGGAAGAGCGCGTCCAGGAGCATGCATTTATGCGTCACCATCTTGGCTTCGCCATGGATCGCGTTGTCCAGACGATGGACCGCTGGGAGAGAAAGGGAGTTCTTCCAGCGCCTCCACCAGCACAACCGGGGTCTCTCTTGAGCGTCCCTTTCCCGCCTGAACCCAGTGGGATCCGTCTCTCCTTGCCCCAGGAGTACGACGGGAGGACTGTGAACTTCCAGGGGACTGCCTGTGAACTGCCAGTTACAATTAAACCTTTATCTGGCCACCATCCACCCGGCTCCATCAGACCGTGAGAGGGTGCCCGCCCTCGTTTCGTGCCTCACCGGGAGAGCCCTGGAGTGGGCCAACGCCGTGTGGAGAGAGGGAGATGGGCGTTGGACCAGTTTGGGGTTGAGCGCCTCTACCATCTGAGGTAGGAGACAAGGATCACCCAGGAGTTCGCCCTGGAGTTTAAGACCCTGGCTGCCGGCGCAGGATGGAACAACATGTCCCTGATCGACCATTATCGTTGCAGTCTGCGCGAGGACATCTGTCGGGAACCGGCCTGCAGAGACACCACCCTCACATTTGACCAGCCGGTGGACCTGTCCATCCGGCTGGACAACCTGCTGGCTACTTGCGGACATTCAGATCGGGGTCTGGTGGTTCCATCCTCCTGCACCCCCTCTCCAATACCCATGGAGCTGGGAGGGGCGGTGCGCAGGGAGACCGGAGGGGGTCCCCGCTCGTGCACAATCTGTGGCCGCAGAGGTCACACTGCCGGTCGGTGCCGGGTTGGTTCCTCTGGGAAACGAGGCAGCAGGCAGGGCGCTCTGGCGTCACCCCAGATGAGCCGGCACGTTACGTTACGTTCCCTGAATTTTCTTGCATTCCCAGCATAAGGAGCTTGTCAATTCAGGCGTGGCTGGAAATGTTATTGATAGTGCTTTAGCCTATAGTTTAGGGATCCCTATTATTCCAGTGGATGGGCCCTTCCCCGTTCACACCTTAGATAGTCGACCATTAGGGTCAGGGTTAATTAGGGAGGTCCCCGCGCCGTTGGGCATGGTGACGCAGAGGGGTCATACGGAGAGAATTAGTCTCTTCCTTATGGACTCTCCTGCGTTTCCCATGGTGCTGGACCTACTCTGGTTAGCTTGTCATAACTCCACTGTTTCTTAGCCACAGACGGCTCTCACAGGGTGGTCGCGAGAGCGCTCAGGTAGGTGTTTAGGGGTTTCCATTGGTGCTACTACGGTGGAAAGTCCAGACCAGGTCTCCACTGTGAGCATTCCCCCTGAAAGAAGGCGACTCAATTACCACCTCATTGACGGGGCGATTGTGCGATAGATCTCCTTGTCTCCCTACGGCCCTACAGACTGCATAGGCTCTATTTACTCACGTCTTCCTGCACTACGGGGTGCCTGAGGATATGGTGTCTGATCGGGGTCCCCAGTTCACGCCGAGGGTCTGGAGGGCGTTCATGGAATGTCTGACGGTCTCGGTCAGCCTTACCTCAGGTTTTCACCTCGAGAGTAAAAGGCGGGTGGAGAGAGTTAATCAGGATGTGGGTAGGTTTCTGAGGTCTTATTGCCAGGACCGGCCAGGGGAGTGGGCAGCGTTTGTGCCCTGGGCAGAGATGGCCCAGAACTCGCTCTGCCACTCCTCCACTAACCTTTCTCCCTTCCTGTGTGTATTGGGGTATCAGCATGTTCTGGCTCCTTGGCATCAGAGTCAGACTGAGGCTCCTGCGGTGGATGACTGGTTCCGGCGCGTGGAGGAAACATGGGAGGCTGCCCATGTCCACCTTCCGTGCACCGTACTGCGCCAGAAAGTGGGAGCAGACCGTCACCACAGTGAGGCCCCTGTGTTCTCACCAGGGGACCGGGTTTGGCTCTCGACCCGAAAACTGCCCCTCTGCCTGCCCTGTCGGAAGCTGGGTCCGCGGTTTGTCGGGTCATTTAAAGTCCTGAGGAGAGTGAATGAGGTATGTTACAGGTTACAGCTTCCCCCCGATTACTACATTAACCCCTCGTTCCATGTGTCTCTCCTCAGGCCGGTGGTGGCTGGCCTGCCCCAGGAGTCTGAGGTACGAGAGGTTCCTCCGCCCCCTCTGGACATCGAGGGGGCCCCGGCATACTCCGTTTGTTCCATACTGGATTCGAGACGTCGGGCGAGGGGTTCTTCAGTAGCTCGTGGACTGGGAGGGGTATAGTCCGGAGGAGAGATGCTGGGTTCCTGTGGAGGACGTGTTGGATCCTTCTATGCTGCGAGATTGTCACCATCTCCATCCGGATCGCCCTGCGCCTCGCCCTCCGGGTCGTCCCTGAGGTCGGTGCCGAAGTGCGGCAGGAGGGGGGGTACTGTCACAACTTCCGCCGAAGTCGGTCCCTCTCCTTGTTCGGGCGGTGTTCGGCGGTCGACGTCACCGACCTTCTAGCCATCACTGATCCATTTTTCATTTTCCATTGGTTTTGTCTTGTCTTCCTTCACAGCTGGTTCCAGTCCAATCAATTACATGTTGTGTATTTAACCCTATATTTCCCCTCATGTCCTCGTCGGATATTGTTTTATTGTATATGATTGTGCTAGTATGTGTTGGTGTGCGACAGGTTTTGTACCCACTTTGTTATTTTTGTATTATTTGGTTTTTGGAGTTTGGTCAGCACTCATTAACTTCTTGATCCTACTTGAGACGCAGATGTCTCAACTAGGCACCTGGAAATGCAAATGCGCTACGCTAAATGCTAAATGTACTCGTTAAAACTCAAACCTTAATCAAAATTCACATACAGGGTATTGAATTAAAGCTACACTCGTTGTGAACCTCGCCAACAAGTCAGATTTTTAAAATGCTTTTCGGCGAAAGCATGAGAAGCTATTATCTGATAGCATGCAACCCCTCAAAATGCCTGAATGCGACGTAAACAAAGACTTTGCTTATCCGGCGCTACACAAAACGCAGAAATAAAATATAAAACATTCATTACCTTTGACAAGCTTCTTTCTTGGCACTCCTATATGCCCCATAAACATCACTATTGGGTCTTTTTTTTGTTTAAATCGGTCCATATATACCCAAAATAGCTTTCTATGGAAGCTGTGTCATTCAGAAAAAAACATCGTTTTTAAACGCTGCGTCATTTTTTAAAATTAAAAAAGTTGACGATAAACTTTCACAAAACACTTCGAAATACTTTTGTAATCCAACTTTAGGTATTAGTAAACGTTTATAATCTATCAAAATGATTACTGGGCGATGTATATTCAATAGCTCCTCGTCTGCAAATCAATGGCTGCCAATGTGCACATTGAAACCATCCTGGTGGAGACCGGAAGAAACGGAATCCTGTTAGTTGGATTTTCCAACAAAAAAGTCAATTGAAAATGACGACAATGGCGACATCGTGTGGAATCTGTATGAATTGCATGCAGATCCATAATTAATTTTGTGCTCTTTTAACAACCCATGAAAGTGACTTATGGAAATTATTTTTAGCTTTCAGAGAGCAGTTTTTCTTGCGTTTTTCAATGAAACACACGATCTGTTATGGTCACAGCCGTGATTTAACCAGTTTTAGAAACTTCAGAGTGTTTTCTATCCACACATACTAATCATATGCATATACTATATTCCTGGCATGAGTAGCAGGACGCTGAAAAGTTGCGCGATTTTTAACAGAATGTTTGAAAAAGGAAGGGGTAGACTTAAGTTAAACAACTCCGTTTATACCAAGTTTGTTCTCCTGCCCCTGACTTCCCTGCCACCAACATAACATTGGCCAATGGGGATCCTGATAAATCTAAATCAAATCAAATACAAATTACAATATACTCAGAAGTAATTGAATATACATATTTGAAATACATGTAACAGAAATGCTGCCCATCTCTGCCTGTAGTAGTACTGGGTTGCAGATGTCACAAGAACAGAAATCCAAGGCTGCATCCCAAATGGCACCCAATGCCCCATATGGTGCACAACGTTTGACCAGGGCCCATAGACTGTAAAGAGGTTGCTGGGTCAGTCAAGCTAGTCTTCTTGACTACTCTCTTATGTCATTCAAGCTGGCACCAAAGGTTTAAAAAGTGTTGATAGGTGACAGAATGTGGTCGGAACATCAAATAATTGGCATGTACATTACTCAGAATTTCCATGTGGATGAGGATATTGGAAATGTAATCAAAGCCTAATGGATGACAACTAGTTTTTAACCAGGACAGAAAAATTAATAACTGACCTTTTCCTACATAACATAGGTACAGCAGATTCACTTATTTTATGGGACACTTGTCAATGTGCCTTTAAAGGCCATGCAATTCAATACGTACAGTGCCTACGGAAAGTTTTCAGACACCTTGACTTTTTCCAAAAATTGTTACGTTACAGCCTTATTACACATTTGATTCACCAATGTAAATAGTCCGGGTGGCAATTCGAGGAATTGTTCAGCAGTCTTGGCTTGGGGGTAGAAGCTTTTAAGTCCTAGACTTTGTGCTCCGGTACCGCTTCTTTGGGCCTTCCTCCGCCTAGTATATAGTTCATGGATGTCAGGAAGCTTGGCCCCCGTGATGTACTGGGCCACACGCACTACCCTCTCTAGCGCCTTACGTCGAGCAATACCAGGCGATGATGCAACCTTTCAGGATGCTCTCGATGGTGCAGCTGTAGACGTTTTTGAGGATCTGGGGACCCATGCCAAATGTTTTCAGTCAGCTGAGGGGGAGAACGTGTTGTCATGCCCTCTTCACAAGTGTATTGGTGTGTTTGGACCATGATAGTTTGTTGGTGATGTGGACACCAAGGAATTTGAAACTCTCGACCCGCTCCACTTCAGCCCCATCGATGTTCCGCCCTTCTTTTCCTATAGTCAACAAACAAGAGCTCCTCCTCCCATCTGCCCACTTTACTGAGGCTAGGTAACACGGTCACCACCGATAAATCCATGATAATCGAAAACTTCAACAAGCATTTCTCAATGGCTGGCCATGCCTTCCTCCTTGCTACTACAAACTACTCCAACAGCATCGCCCCCCCCCCCCCCCCCCCCCCCCCGCAGCTACTCGCCCAAGCCTCCCCAGCTTCTCCTTTACCCAAATCCAGATAGCAAATCCAGATGTGACTGGAACGAATTGCAAAAATCGCTGAAGTTGGAGACTTTTATCTCCCTCACCAACTTTAAATATCTGCTATCTGAGCAGCTAACCGATCGCTGCAGCTGTACATAGTCCATCGGTAAATAGCCCACCCAATTTACCTACCTCATCCCCATACTGTTTTTATTTATTTACTTTTCTGCACTTTTGCACATCTCTACCTGCACATGACCATCTGATAATTTTTCACTCCAGTGTTATCTGCTAAATTGTAATTATTCGCCTACCTCCTCATGCCTTTTGCACACAATGTATATAGACTATTTTTTTTCTTTTTTCTACTGTGTTATTGACTTGTTTATTGTTTACTCCATGTGTAACTCTGTGTTGTTGTCTGTTCACACTGCTATGCTTTATTTTGGCCAGGTCGCAGTTGTAAATGAGAACTTCAACTAGCCTACCTGGTTAAATAAAGGTGAAATAATATAAAAAATAAAAACGATACAAGATTCTCCAAAATTGAAATATTCCAGGCATTTATAGAAATTACTCCAGTAATACTTTATCAACAACCAAAGTCGGTTATGAATACCAGGCCTGGTTTCCCAGATTTGTCAGTGTTCTAATCTTTCCAGTAATTCTCCAATGTATCGTCCATGTAAAAAACCTGTCTGATTATGATGAATAATATCCGACAATACCTTATTAATTCTACGCGCTATGCACTTTACTAGAATTTTTGCATCACAAACCTGAAGTGTAAGGGGACTGGATCTTTATATTTACCACTTTGGTCCTGTTTCAGTAATAATGAAATCAGACCTTTTTGTTGAGTATCTGTGTTACGTTATTGTGTTTAGAGGTAGGTGAAGGAGTCAAGCGCAGGAGAGCAGCGATGTCCAAGTAGCGTCTTTTAATAGGCATGTCCACAACAATAGGGTCAGGTACAATACCAAAATAAACGCCCTCGACAAAAGAGAACACAGCTACTCACGGAAGGAGGAAAAGCAAAGCTCCTTAAACTTATACAAACTCAGTATAATATGTGAAAATAACTAAGGCACAACCTCAACGAGCAACATCACACGAATAATCCCGCACAAACCTAAGGAGGCAACAGGGGTAATTATACACACAGAAATTAAAGCAAAAGAAACCAGGTGTGAAAGAACCAAAGACAAAAAAAAACGGAAAAGGAAAAATGGATCGGTGATGGCTAGTAGGCCGGTGACGCCGACCGCCGAGCACTGCCTGAACAGGGAGATGAACCACCTTCGGTGGAAGTCGTGACAATATGATAATCTACGACCTGCCCTGAATGACGGGTCGCCAATGATTTCATATTACAGTACACCTACTTTCTATAAACATGGTATTAAAGCAAGTACTCTGTAACAACACACAGTACAATACCGTACAACTGACTGTATTATATTGTTTAAAAAAAAGTAAATGCTACCTTAATCAGAACGAATGAATGAATTGTTTTGAAAGTGGAAGCTCATTTACAGCATTTCTATCCAATTAAAACACTTTAAAATGCTATTTGGAGAACTGCAAAAACAAGAAGAAAATGAGCCCAGCCATGGCTGCTGTAAGTTTATTCACCTCAGTCCATCTACAAACACATAGCGTATTAGCTATACAATTGTAATGTCATACCCCTGAAAGGGGAGCAGAGATGAGAAATTATTCACACAGACACGTAGCATCAGGAAATGTTCAGTCAGTTCTAATGTCGAATTGCATAAAATCATCAGCTCTTTACATAGATATCTCTTTTCTCAAACTACATAGCATTGACATTTGTATTCCTAGGCATTTCTTGTCAACCTCCACACACAGATGATTGTATTATCACATTCACATGAATTACTAGAATATTACTTAGAATTATGTTTATTTTATTTTATTTTTTATTTCACCTTTATTTAACCAGGTAGGCTAGTTGAGAACAAGTTCTCATTTACAACTGCGACCTGGCCAAGATAAAGAAAAGCAGTGCAACAAAAACAACAACAGTGTTACACATGAAATAAACAAGCGTACAGTCAATAACACAAAATAAAAAAATATAAAGTCTATATACAGTGTGTGCAAATGGCGTGAGGAGGTAAGGCAATAAATAGGCCATAGTAGGTAGAGAAGTAATTACAATTTAGCAAATTAACGCTGGAACGATAGATGAGCAGATGGTGATGTTCAAGTAGAAATACGGGTGTGCAAAAGAGCAGAAAAGTAAATAAAAACAATATGTTAACTTTATTATATTTAACTAGGCAAGTCAGTTAAGAACAAATTCTTATTTTCAATGACGGCCTAGGAACAGTGGGTTAACTGCCTGTTCAGGGGCAGAACGCCAGATTTGTACCTTGTCAGCTCAGGGGTTTGAACTTGCAACCTTCTGGTTACTAGTCCAATGCTCTAACCACTAGGCTACCTTGCCGCCCCGGGGATGAAGTAGGTAGATTAGTTGGGCTATTTACAGATGATGCGAATTATCACAGCTTTTTGCAACTTTTTCTTAAAAATCGCGTAACATTTCAACGTCCTGCTACTCATGCCAGGAATATAGTATATGCATATGATAAGTATGTGTGTATAGAAAACACTCTGAAGTTTTTAAAACTGGTTAAATCATGTCTGTGGCTATAACAGAACGTGTTCAGGAGTAAAAATCCCAGGGAAAACTGTTCACCAAAAACACAAATAAAAAAAATAATCTGCCAGTCTTTGAATTGTCTAAGGCGATAGAAAATAGATGAGGTCCCGTTTACAATGCCTACAGCTTCCACGCGATTTCGCCAGAACTGGCATTTCATTGCAGGTTTATCCTTGGTGGGATGACGTATAGGCACTTCCTGTCTTGGGGTGCACCGAGGAAATTATGAAAGTGAAAAAAATGGACGATGATTTCAAGACTTGCTGCTATCGAATACAGATCGCCCCGTGATCAATTTTATCGATTATTAACGTTTATTATTACCTAAAGTTGGTTTACAAAAGTAGTTTGAAGTGATTTGTAAAAGAAGCTCGTCAAAGGTAATTAATGTTTTATGTTTTATTTCTGCGTTTTGTGTAGCGCCGGCCACCGCTAAATCTTTTGTTTAGGTCTCGTTCAGGTATTTCGGGGGGTGCATGCTATCAGATAATAGCTTCTCATGCTTTCGACGAAAAGCATTTTACAAATCTGACATGTTGGCTAGATTCACAACGAGTGTAGCTTTAATTGAATACCTTGCATGTGTGTTTTAATGAACGTTTGAGTTTTATCGAGTACTACAGGTGGCGCTCTGAAATTTCAGCTGATTTTGGTTCCTGTACAGGAACAACAATACGTAAGAGGTTAAGACCTTTTAGAATTCTGAAAAATCGTAGATGCCTCTTCAAGAACCCCACACGTAACTCAAAGGTTCTTTATCGGGCAAGAGTTCTCCAATGAACCTTAAGAGCTGAGGAAGAACCGTTTAATAACCTTTTTTTCAGTGTAGGACAGCACTTCCATACCATTTGTTTTGGTTGAGATAAGAGCTTTGATGTCAGCTATAATCAGCTGGGTGTGTGTGCGTTCATGCACCAATTGCATACTGTAAAGGCTACAGTATGTGATCATCAAAATGCACTTTGATCATAATAATGTACGTCAGGTTCTTACTGTTTTAAGTCTTGTCTTGAGTTTAATATACAACAAATGAAATGCCAAACAAAACAATGAATTAGCTTCGATAAAACATGCACATTTGAAAGGAAGAAAACTTTTGAAGAAAGAAATACATTTTCTTTGTTTTTAAATGCAGTGGTTGTATAAGAAGATCTGTTTGTGGAGAGGGGTTGTGAGCAGGACAGCACAACACTGGGAATTTCATTAACATTGAGGGCAAACTTTTCAGCGGAAGCGAATTGAGTAGTGTTTCCTGATTCCGTATTTGATGTAGACTTTCAATGCGATCTACAAGTTCTCAAATTTTGTGTGTCACACTGAAACAGGTAGCACAAGCAGGTACAGAGGAAAGGAGTTAGCGAGGCTGTACACCAGTTGAGATTGTTTTGCAGGTGGATGACAAAGTGAATAACAGAAGAAAAACCAAATTATAAAAAGGCTGAACATGGACAGTTGATTTTTTTTAAAGATACAGCAGTTTCTCAACTTAACCTAATTGTCACATTGCCGTTAAGACCACTTCGTTAAAAACAACAGCCAAGGTCATTGTGGGTTAGCTAATTAACACAAGGGAGAGGAGTCACAAGGTAATGAACGGAGGCTCTTTGGCGGCACGCACCGCAGTATGATCTGTAACCAACACACGCATGCACACACACACGCATACATGCCATGCAGCTGCAGTAAGGTCAGACTAAGGGCACATAGCGAGTGCTGAACAAAAATAAGAAGCGCAATTAGAGAGATGACTCATCCTGCTCTCATTTCAAGTTAAATTACACCTCGTAAAACAGACTGTAAAACTTAAAAGTACTCATAATTGCCTCACGATTTATTGATTAGCTGTGTGTGTGTGTGTGTGTGTGTGTGTGTGTGTGTGTGTGTGTGTGTGTGTGTGTGTGTGTGTGTGTGTGTGTGTGTGTGTGTGTGTGTGTGTGTGTGTGTGTGTGTGTGTGTGTGTGTGTGTGTGTGTGTGTGTGTGTGTGTGTGTGTTGAAACACATCGGCAGGTAGCCTAGAGGTTAAGAGCATTAGGCCTGTTAACTGAAAAGAGGCTGGTTCAAATCCCAGAGCCGCCTAGGTGAAAATTCTGTCAAGGCACTTAGCTGTAATTGCTCCTGTAAGTTGTTCTGGAAAGGAGTATCTGTAAAATGATAATAAATGTAAAATATTTGTCCAAGGCTTTCGACTCTTGTCAATCACCGTATTCTTATCGGCAGACTCAACAGCCTTGGTTTCTCAAATGACTGCCTCGCCTGGTTCACCAACTACTTCTCAGACAGAGTATAGTGTGTCAAATCAGAGGGCCTGTTGTCCAGACCTCTAGCAGTCTCTATGGGGGTACCACAGGGTTCAATTCTCAGGCTGACTCTTTTCTCTGTATATATCAACGATGTCGCTCTTGCTGCGGGTGATTCCCTGATCCACCTCTACGCAGACGACACCATTCTGTATACATCTGGCCCTTCTTTGGACACTGTGTTAATAAAATGTATGGAAATATGCAGATGTGTCCATTTCATAGCACACATGCCTTAAAGTAATGATGGACTGTCATTTCTTTTTGCTTATTTGAGCTGTTCTTGCCATAATATGGACTTGGTCTTTTACCAAATAGGGCTATCTTCTGTATACCACCCCTACCTTGTCACAACACAACTGATTGGCTCAAATACATTAAGGAGGAAAGAAATTCCGCAAATGAACTTTTAACAAGGTACACCTGTTAATTGAAATGCATTCCAGGTGACTATCTCATGAAGCTGGTTGTGATAATGCCAAGATTGTGCAAAGCTGTCATCAAGGCAAAGGGTGGCAACTTTGAACAATCTCAAATGTAAAATATATTTTGATTTGTTTAACACTTTTTTGGTTACTACATGATTCCATATGTGTTATTTTATAGTTTTGATGTCTTCACTATTATGTAGAAAATAGTTTTTTGAAATGATACAATGTAGGGAATTGTTCAAATGAAGAAAAACCCTTGAATCAGTAGGCGTGTCCAAACTTTTGACTGGTACTGTATATATTTGCAAAAAAATATATATATTATATAATAGTTTTTGTATCTCAAAATCATTGTAATGTTGTTAACCTTAAAAATCAAAAGCATAACATCTACGAGAGAGCGCCCTTAGATCATTGGAAATGTCAGCACTTGTCCGTTGCACTTCCCATGGTGAATGGCTAGGCCCGCTAGGCCCACTATGCTATGAAAGCACACACTGCAGAGACTTTGATAATACCGGTCGCAATTGATATGGTGAAAACAATGTGTGGGGAGGCAGAGGCACAGAAACTCATATCAATAATTTTTCAGATAACACTGTTAAACGAAGAATTTATGCTCTGACTGACTGACTCAAAAACTCCCCAGCTTATGCTCTCCAAATGGACGTTAGCTGTGAGGGCCGAGATGCCCATGCATTGACTTTTGTTCGCTATACTTTTTGTGGGGTGCTATTCAGGAGGACATATTGTTCTGCCTCACGATTCCCAAGCATGAAACTGCATAAGGGATGTTCAGTGCGCAGCGTGGCTATATTGACGAAAAACAGATTCCATATGGGATCGAACGGTGTGCTTTTGCACAGATAGTGCTCCATCTATGGTGGGACGGTCGGCAGACCTCTGCACTTCTAGCATTGAGAGGAACACTGTTGTCATTCACAATGGATGTAGAAAAAATAGACTTGGTTGACTTTCTGTGTAATGAAAAGAAAATAACAGAAAACAGCATCAGTAAGTGTCCCACACGAGTGATGACTGCCCACCTCCAACACTTGGAATAGCACTTTGGGACCGACTTCCCAATCTGTTTGACTGTGATCCTGGCTCAGTTGACATTCCGGTAAGTGAAATCAAACAGCTGATCTAGCTTTCATGTGACCGAATGCTGCAGACAACGCATTCACGGGCTGCTGGTTCCTGACTCAAGTGAATACCCTGCCATCTCCCTCTTTAATGCCGTGTTCAACAACTGGGAACTTGGAAATCTCTGACTTCCAATCTCTGACTTCCTTCAGTGCGTTCAGGATAACTGGGAACTTCAACTTTCCGACCTGAAGATCACTGACGTCATGATTTGACCTCGTATTTTTCCCAGTTGTCTTAAAAGCAGATTGAAACTCATGGTAGCCTTTGTCAGCTCATATCGGTGTGAAGTTGGATTCAGTGCTCTCGCCTGCATTAAAACCAAATATCAATCCAGGTTGGAAGTGACAGCACACTGTCAACCACGCCCCATGACTGAGAAGCTCCGATGTTAAATGCATCAAGCACACCTATCTCGTTAGCGGTGGTGAGATAAGAGACATTATGTCAGACTAATTTGCAATTGACTGTCATTGCCCCACATTAAACATATGTGATGGTAAGTTGAAAAGACAATAAGAAATACTGTTAGAATGTTTTTCAATTGACTGCCATGGGTTCGCGAGAAGTTTCTGATATCAAAATGGGGTCGTGGCCCAAAAAAGTTTGGCAATCCCTAACATAGGCAGATACATACACTTTGTAAACAATAGGCTCTTTACATCTAGAGTATACATACTGTACGTGTGTGTGTGTCTCTGTGTTTGTGTGTGTCTGTGTGTGTGGGTACAGGGAGGTGGGGGTTGTTGAGGATCATTCATCCAGTTGCACTCAGAACACTGAGCTCTTTCTTTCAATAACATGATCATCTGTTTTCGTTCCGTGTTTACGTCATTACTAAAAATTCACTCACGGGCACTCATTTGATTTCCGGGGCAAAATCTGCCTGCCTGCCCAACTGCTTGACTGCCTAACCTTGTCAGACAAAAAACACCTTACACAGAAACAACAGCCATTGACTGATGCATGGGTATGTGACACATTATAAATATTACATAACAAAAACACACATAAGCTGCCAGTCAATGCCTTCCGTCCGCGTCAAACCAACCACAAAGCCTTTTAACTTCCATAGGCCAAAGCAAATGTATTCCTTTAAGCCTTAAGGTACAGTATTCCTCTGTGGTAAATGATTAATATACCGTGCATGTTAAAAGAAAGCACTTAAGGAGAACTGGTAAAAGTAAATATATTTATGAATCATGGTCAAAAAGCAGAATGAAAAATGGCAGCAGCATTATCCTGCCATTGTGGACCGACATTCTGAAAGCATAATTAATGTTCCATGATGTCTTTAATAATGGGGCAGAAAGCATTCTGGGAAGTGTTTTTTATTTTGGACGAACAGAGCTATTATTTAAAAGAGAGAGAAAAATGTTTGAGGTTGATTAACAATAGGTGGCCTTCAAAAAATACGTTTGAGAGAAATTAGAAGAAAAAAAACGTTATATTTCATGCTAAAAAAAACAGTCAATAATCAACATACACTGTATGCTGATACCTCGTCGTAACAGACTAGGCTAGCTATTAATACATTTGTCACTTACAGTTAGCCTACATAGAACGTTAAGATATTGTATGCTAATGTACCTGAATTGTGTAGCCTACTCCTGCATTGTGAACTGTGTATCCTAAAAAGAATTGGGACCAATGACTTAATTTACCTCAAAATGTATTGACTTGTCAAAGAAGTGATTGTCATACGACAACTGTCGTACAACATTTAAGTCACCAATTGTGTAATTTGGCATATGGTGAAAAGAGCCAGCGGCTTGTCCCTTTCATTTTCTAGTTGGTTTTGGTTCTAGAACATTAGAACGTTGACAAATTGATGGATGGAGTGTGCTAAAGTGGTTAGTGATCACTGGGACCGAGAAGAAAACTTTTCCAAAGCAGAAACAAATGACCGCTTCACATTGTATCCATCACTAATGAATTCACCTAATTGGAAAATGAGGCCTGAAGTGTCAAATCACAACACCACTGATGCAGTACAGGAATACACACAGCACTTTGCCTGAGTAGAACACACAACATTTACTTGTGTGTGTGTGTGTGTTTCTGCTTTGCCATTACTATTCGGTTGCCTCCACCCTATAGCCCTGTTCAAGCACTGACAGCACCCACTGACACCTACAAGAGGAGGAAAAAAGAAGTTCAGCCTATAGCAGCATTGTACATTTAATTCCTATAGATTCACCTACAAATATTATGCATATCATTGATGCTGGATATTCCTTTCACACAACACACTCAGGCAAAGACTGCGTTGCAATAAGAGAGAATTGTCATTCAGACGTAATGACATATCTTTGACTATATTATATAATTCTAAACTTGACAACTCTACTGTAGCATTGTAATTCTCCACTAGGGGTCTCTGTGTTGCATCCAACCACTTCCTCTATCCAGAAGCCAAACGTTGGTGAACGTTGCAGATAGAAATGTCATGAACAGAGCCATGATTCCTTATTCTACATGTCAAAGATGCATGTTTGGTCTACATAGCTTATTTCTATATAATGTTTCAAATCGTTGTGTCATGCTGAACGTGCTGTTTCCTGTGAACAGCAAGGCCCACAGTTACAATAGAGCTGACAGTGAACTTTAAGTATTATTTGAAGCATCTAATAAACATGATTCACTTCTGGGGTATAAGTTTAAAGACAATTATTTTACACTACTGTGTAACGCAGACCCAAAAATGGCTTAAAAAATAATATTTCCAAAACACAGAATGTTGGTGGCACCTTAATAGTGGAGAAGGGCTCGTGGTAATGATTGTAGCGGAATCAGTGGAACGGTATCCAATACAGTGCATTTGGAATGTATTCAGACCGCTTCTCTTGCTCCATATTTTGTTACGTTAGTCTTATTCTAAAATTGATTAAATAAAAAAATCCTCATCAATCTACACACAATACTCCATAATGACAAAGAAAAAACGGGTTTTTAAAAATATATAAAAAAAGGACAAGTCCTTGAGTGGCCCAGCCAGAGCCCGGACTTGAACCTGATCGAACATCTCTGGAGAGACCTGAAAATAGCTGTACGGCGATGCTCCCCATCCAACCAGACAGAGCTTGAGAGGCTCTGCAGAGAAGAATGGGAGAAACTCCCCAAATAAATCAAATCAAATTTTATTGGTCACATATACTTGTTTAGCAGATGTTATTGCGGGTGTAGCAAAATACTTGTGTTTCTCGCTCCAAGAAATACAGGTGTTCCAAGCTTGTAGAGTCATACCCAATAAGACTCGAGGCTGTAATAGCTGCCAAAAGTGTTTCAACAAAGTACTGAGTAAAGGGTCTGAAAATGTATGTAAATGTGATATTTCAGTTTAAATTTTTTATAAATGAGCAAAAATGTTTGATAACTTGTTTTTGCTTTGACATTATGGGGTATTGTGTGTAGAAAAAAAACAATTGAATACATTTTAGAATAAGGCAGTAATGTAACAAAATGTGGAAAGTCAGAGATCTGTGATCTTGGCCCCGGTGATGTACTGGGCTGTACATACCATCGAGAGCATCCTGATGGGTTGCACTGCCTGGTATGGCAACTGCTCACGCCCCCATTCTCATCGACGGGGCTGCAGTGGAGCAGGTTGAGAGCTCCAAGTTCCTTGGTGTCCACATCATCAACAAACTAACATGCTCCAAGCACACCAAGACAGTTGTGAAGAGGGCATGACAAAACATATTCCCCCTCAGGAGATTGAAAAGATTTGGCATGGGTCCTCAGATCCTCAAAAGGTTCTCCAGCTGTACCATTGAGAGCATGGTATATGTTTTGGTTGCATCACTGCCTGGTATGGCAACTGCTTGGCCTCCGACTACATCACCGGGCAAAGCTTCCTGCCATCCAGGACCTTTGTACCAGGCGGTGTCAGAGGAAGGCCCTAAAAATTGTCAAAGACTCCAGCCACCCTATAGTCTGTTCTCTCTGCTACCGCACGGCAAGCAGTACAGGAGCGCAAAGTCTAGGTCCAAGAGGCTTCTTAACAGCTTCTACTCCTAATCAAATGGCTGCCCAAACTATTTGCACTGCCCTCCCCCTCTCCCCCTCTTTTACACCGCTGCTACTCTCTGTTGTTATCATCTATGCATAGTCACTTTAATAACTCAACTTACATATACATATTATCTCAACTAACCGGTGCACCCGCACATTGACTCTGTACCGGTACCCCCATGTATATAGTCTCGCTATTGTTATTTTACTGTTGCTTTTTAATTACTTGTTACTTTAATTTCTTATTCTTATCCGTTTATTTTTAAACTGCGTTGTTGGTTAGGGGCTCGTAAGTAAGCATTTCACTGTATTCAGCACGTGACAAATAAATTGGTTTTGAAAAGTCAAGGGGTCTGAATACTTTCCGAATGCACTGTACATCAAACACATGGTTTCCATTTGCTCCATTCCGGGCCATTATTATGAGCTGTTCTCCCCTCAGTATCCTCCACTGTTCCAAATGTAGCCTATTATCTGCTAAATGTAATACATAGAATAGTCCTTTGGAGGAAGGATTGTTGACATATATTTAACATTTGTATCTAGAAACATAATTGAGAAGTAATTTATCAAAGTTGGCATATTTATGACATTTTTGGCCCTACCAAGGCCTTCTTTAAGATTCTATAGTGTTTCACCTGTAGATGCTAAAAATCCAACATTGGTGTCATATGTAGTTTAACCGCTTGCTCTGTAGTATGAGTAGCATTATGATTTCAAAAAAAAAAATTTTTACATTAATTTATGAATACTGAAAAATATCAAATGTGTGATTTGTCAAATATTTCTATATATTGTTGAACCTAATATGGGCATTATTACTTTAGAATTATGATTTAATTTGCAAGCATTACCAACAGAGTGAATGTTAAAATGGATTCAAAATGGTTTCCCTCTGAGGTGATTTGCAGGATGTAAAAGGAGAGCTGGGATTGGTTACATTGCCTACTGTCATGACACACCCTGGGGGGAGGATCTCTCTATCGACTTTACGAAGGTCATACATACCTGCCATGCAGTATTAAGAGAGTCTACCAGAATAAAGACCTTCTTTTGTTCAAAACTCATAATCCCCAAAATGGGAGAACTAAACAATATTTATATTTTTGAAAATGTGGGAATGGTCCGTTGACACTTAAGGGACAGTTATGACGGGTGTGTTTCATTTGGTGATCTCATGAAGGACAGGAAATCCACACAACTGTATCTCATAAAGTGTAAATGTCCCAGTTGTCAGGTTTACATCTAAATATTGTGAAACGTATGTTATTAAAACTATTTGGGAAAAGATGTAATGTGATGTTAACCTTCTAAATGAGAGTATGGGTTTTCATATAAAGTTAATCAAATCAGTGGCCACGCTCACGTGAGCATAAAGACTACTCCAGAGTATAAAACCACCTGTGACGAAATTCACATTTCATGCCAAAGAGACCCATGGTAAGGCGGACATCTCGAATGGTTAAGAAGTCAGAGAACGCCGGGACAGAGTCCCCACGTTGGAATGGCTACAATTCTATAGGCCATGGAGACCATACAGCTGTAGTTGGTTGGAAATGGTTAAACTCTGAGACTATCGATCGCTACAGAAGAAGGAGCAAATTCTAGACGACACAAATTACTAGTCTGCAGCTAGACATAACGTAAACCTAGTATGAGAATACCAACAACCGCCGAAGCATCTATCCTATGAGAAAATTCCCGAATGGTACTCCAAATGGTATTCTAACCACTTAAAACCACAAAAGACATTGTGACTTCTGGGAAAGTTAACCAGAGACTCTGATGAACTCTACAGGATGATCTAGGATTCCAACACGGAGAGACAACAATGACATATGGGCATAAATATGTACATTGCAATTTCTTTCAGAATTAGCATGCCCATGAGTACAATTATCCACTGTGTGTAGTGAATCCATTTTGTATTTCCCGTTCTTTCTCAGTTCCCATCCCTTTCCTTTGTCTACCAAGCCGTCATACCGGATTAGCCCACTAGGGACTTTTCTATCATTGTTAGTAACCAATATCTACTGTTTGTTTGTGATGTATTTCCGTGTTTAGTTAGTTAGTAAATAAATAATTAAGCCAATTTGTGTATTGCTGATTCATTGTGGAAACTAGGGTTTTTGCAGATAACAAATCATTTTACCATGTTAGTAATGAGAACTGATGAGGCAATTAATAATTCATCAATAGAAGACTAATTGATCAGATATTAAAATATCTGAAGAGTTATATTCTGAGAATTATAACTTTGTAATCTCAACATTTTCCATGGTGCCCTGACTTCCTAGTTAATTAATGTTTACATGATTAGTTTAATCACGTAATAATTAAACCTAGAGAACTGATTTGATATAAATAAGTCTTCACATTTAACGACAGTCCAAACACGACACTACTGTGCCAATTTCCCCTGTATAAAATGGGCCATAACTTTTAAACTAGCAGAGATCCCACTCTGAAACTGTAATATGATCATAGAGTGTATTACGTTACAGGCCATTTCGTCCGGTGGGCTGTGCTATACGCCACCGTGGGCGTAGATTTCTGCTCACATATGTGTGCGCACAGTGTCGAGAACGAGCCGAGCACTAGCTCTAGTCAGGCTCGTGGAATCTATTTTCAACAGACCACCTAACTACAGTATGAATGTTACTGTTTCATCGGGGAGTAACAAAGGTGAAGTAATGTCATCGCTGGATTCACGTTATGTTTGCTATTTCATGCAGTCACAGAATAGAAAGAAGATAAACAAATTATTTTATATTGAAAAAGTTCAGTGATATAATGTAATGATACTGGGTGTGTAAGTATGCCTCTAGGACAATATTAGTGTAAAGTTGGCCTAAAATAAATGAAAGAGAGAGCGAGAGAGAGAGCTTATAAAGCTTATAAGCTTACAGCTTATGTAGCTAGGTCTACTGTAAAACCCACACCATAGCATGCACAGCATAGATTGTACTATTGTACAACTCAAACAAATATCAATGTATACTGAACAAAAATATAAACGCAACATGCAGCAATTTCAAGGATTTTAGTGTTTGCTTTGAGTGTTTGCTTTGAGTTCCAGTTCATGTAAGGAAATCAATCAATTTAAATACATGTATTAGCCCCTAATCTATGGATTTCACGACTGGGAATGCCGATATGAATCTGTTGGTCACAGACACGTAAAAAAAAATGGGCCTCACAATGGGACTCAGGAATTCATCATGGTATCTCTGTACATTCAAGTTGCCATTGATAAAATGCCATTGTGTTCGTTGTCCGTAGCTTATGCCTGCCCATACCATAACGCCACCGCCACCATGGGGCACTCTGTTCACAATGTTGACATCAGCAAACCACTTGCCCCATGCACATGGTCTGCGGTTGTGAGGCTGGTTGGATGTACTGACAAATTCTATTAAATGACGTTGAAGGTGGGTTTAAGGTAGAGAAATTAACATTAAATTCTCTTGCAACAGCTCTGGTGGACATTCCTGCAGTCACAGCATGCCAATTGCATGCTCCCTCAAAACTTGAGACATATGTGGCATTGTGTTGTGGGACAAAAATGCACCTTTGCTGTCCCCAGCACAAGGTGCACCTGTGTAATGATCATGCTGTTTAATCAGCTTCTTTATATGCCACACCTGTTAGGTGAACGGATTAACTTAGCAAAGGATAAATGCTCACTAACATGGGTGTAAATAAATTTGTGCAAAACATTTGAGAGAAATATGCTTTTTCCTTTTGCTTTTTCTGCAAAAGGATATACTAGACTAAATTAATCTGAATTTGTTCGTCCAAATGCAAATCCTATGATTGACAGTGTACAGGTATTATTGCATGTTGACTAACACATCGCAGTGAAATCAGATTAAATTGAGTCATGATCAGTTTCATATATTTAATTCATGGAAAATTGATTAGATTGGCCTGAAAGCAACATTGATGTTGATGGTTAGCTAGCAAGCAAAACTTGACGTTAGTCCTATACATTGTCCACTTTTGGGAAAACTGGTCCAAGCACTCAGTAGCTAGCTATCGTTAGTTCAAATAAAGCAAAATTATGTACTAATATGAAAAGTGCAATTGTAGACAATAAACTCACCATAATGATGACAGTGAAGAAGTTATGAATGAGGTCCCAGCGGAGGGTTCTCGGTTGAATGTGGACATGCATCGGATAGTCCTTGCACTTTGAAACACATTGTAACGTATAGCACTGCCCACCAGGCGAAATATTGTGTCCCTATTATGTTCAACAATATATTTAAAAATGTGCCTAATCAAAAAAATTATATTTTCTATATTCATGTCTATATTTTTCAAAATTCATACATTTAAAAAAATATATATTATTGAAATCAAAATACTAATAATATTACACAGCCTGTGATAAAGCTTCATATGACACCAGTGTTTGCTTTGTGGCACCTACAGATTAAAACCCTTTGAAGTCTCAAAAGGAGGCCTGGGTAAATGTGAAAACGTCTCTTAATTATTTCTCAATTATGCTTTTAGATACAAATATTCAAATACAGTGCATTCGGAAAGTATTTAGACCCCTTGACTTTTTCCAAATTTTGTTACATTACAGCCTTATTCTAAAAGCATATTTTTAGCTAAATTCAAAAAAACATCACATTTACATAACTATTCAAACCCTTTATTCAGTACTTTGTTGAAACACATTTGGCAGCGATTACAGCCTTGAGTCTTCTTGGGTATGACGCTACAAGATTGACATACCAGTATTTGGGGAGTTTCTCCCATTCTTCTCTGCAGAGCCTCTTAGGCTCTGTCAGGTTGGATGGGGAGCGTTGCTGCACAGCTATTTTCATGTCCCTCCAGAGATGTTCGATCGGGTTCAAGTTCGGGCTCTTGCTGGGCCACTCAAGTACATTCAAAGACTTGTCCCAAAGCTCCTCCTGTGTTGTCTTGGCTGTGTGCTTATGGTCGTTGTCCTGTTAGAAGGTAAACCTTCGCCCCTGTCTGAGGTCCTGAGCGCTCTGGAGCAGGTTTTCATCAATGATCTCTCTGTACTTTGCTCCGTTCATCTTTCCCTCAATTCTGACTAGTCTCCCAGTCCCTGCCACTGAAAAACATCCCCACAACATGACGCTGACACCACCATGCTTCACCATAGGGATGGTGCCAGGTTTCCTCCAGGCGTGACGCTTGGCGTTCAGGCTTGGTTTCATCAGACCAGAGAATCTTCTTTCTCATGGTCTGAGAGTCCTTTGGGTGCCTTTTGGCAAACTCGAAGTGGGCTGTCATGTGCCTTTTACTGAGGAGTGGCTTCTGTCTGGCCACTCTACCATAAAAGCCTGATTGGTGTTGTGCTGCAGAGATGTAGTGCTGCAGACTTTCTGGAAGGTTCTCCCATCTCTACAGAGGAACTCAGGAGCTCTGTCAGAGTGACCATCGAGTTGTTGGTCTCCTCCCTGACCAAGGCCCTTCTCCCCCGATTGTTCAATTTGGCCGGGTGGCCAGCTCTAGGAAGAGTCTTGGTGGTTCCATTTTAGAATGATGGAGGCCACTGTGTTCTTGGGGACCTTCATTGCTGCAGATCTGTGCCTCAACACAATCCTGTCTCGGAGCTCTATGGACAATTTCTTCGACCTCATCGCTTGATTTTTGCTCTGACAAGAACTGTCAACTGTGGGATCTTATGGTGGGTGCCTTTCCAAATCATGTCCAATCAATTGAATTTACCACAGGTGGACAACAGTCAAGTTGTAGAACTCTTGTAGAACATCTCATGGATGATCAATGGAAACAGGATGCACCTGAGCTCAATTTAGAGTCTCATAGCAAAGGTTCTGATTACTTATGTAAATAAGATATTTAAATTTTTATGTTGCTAAAATGTCTAAAAACCTGTTTTTGCTTTGTCATTATGGGGTATTGTGTGTAGATTGATGAGGAAAACATTTAATTTAATCAATTTTAAAATAAGGCTGTAACGTAACAAAATATGGGAAAAGAGAAGTTGTCTGAATGCACTGTATGGAATCACTCTTGCTGTCTGGAGGACGTTAGCCTATTCTGAAACCTACAACACTGAGCTTTCTCTAAAAGCATGAATAGTTAAATGCTGGTTAAAACCTCTTAGATGTTATGGTTCTCGTACCGGTTCCTCCCATCATGTTCACTTACACAGTAAATCGATCTGTGGACACCGTAGATCAAAATGGCTTGCATGAGCGATAGCCCTGGTTCCCACTGACACACTAGTATTTTTTCTAAAACCACTTGAAACTGGGATGTCCCTTCTTCCATTTCAATCGCTCCTCCGACTGTCCATCAACTCCAGGCTGAACCCTACACTACATCACTGAAAAAGCACATGCCTGCAATCGTTACATCGTAGTGCAGCAGGATAGATTGGTTTCATCACTGTAGTACATTCAGAGATTGATTTATAGCCAATCATCTAAAATAAATAACACATTTTAGACAGAAAAACACTATCATAGACGAAAAATATGTATGTTTTATCTAACACTAAACATACAAAAACACATAATTTTACAGTTATAAGGAATGTTAAATCTTATAGTTAGTTGTTTATTAATATGATTGTGCTGTTTTTAGAAAGCAGATAAGTAATTTATAGCCTTATTCATACAGTTTTGTTGAAAAGGAAGCACATCATAAAATATTTCATATTTGTATCATATTTGTACTGTGTAGTTGAGCTTGTGTCCTCAAAAGTGACTACACCTCAGCAATTTATAACTATTTTTACCATTAAGGTGAGATTTTAACATTTCTTTAAGTATGCAGCATTAATGGTTATTGGTTATGGCCCGCTCATGATCAATAATTACTTTTGGGGATTACGTAGATTACATTTTCAATTATATTTAATTACATTTAACTTTGTAGTGAATATAGCAGCCGAAGCAAAACATTCATCGGTCTGAGTCCAGTAGAGGAATGAACTACAAGCATCAGCATTGAGGTAGCCATGGGATGGCTGGATGGCTAGCTGGCCAGCTGAGCACGGTGAGGCATTCTTCACACCCTGGCAGCATGAGCGATGCGGGTCACTTAGCTAATGACCAGGATTCAAAACAAAGAAAAGGCCAAAGCAATGGGGTCCGCTGGATGAATTTATCAACGTCTTGTGTCTGAAGGCACCCAGCCTCGCCTGACCCTAGCCTCCATTCTCAAGATAAATACCTCTGTCACCATTCACCTTTAGTCCCTGGACACAAATTTAACTTGTCATCCATCACCATGGCACTGAGGTATAATTTTCCTAGCCAACGTAATGAGGCTTAGGACCTCAGAACTGGCCTGGGATAGGATAGGATGAGATGGGCCTGACATCACAATGCAAGAAGGCATGCGCACATGACAAAGCATTTTGGAATCCACATTTTCTTTATGGTTATTAGTATGGAATAACTTGATCACACACACACGGACACACATACTCACAGACTCGCTCTCTTTCTCCCCCTCTTTATCTCTCTCTCTCTCAAACAGAATGCATGGCTTCTAACAGGATGAATGATGGACTGTGACATTCATTGCAACTCCGGGTCCATACAAAGTTCAAGCCATGGAAGGTGCACAAAGCTTGGGGTATTTGTTTCCTTCAAATGGCCACAGCTGACAACCTTGTATGATAATGTGCCCACTGTAGATCAAGTTAATTGATGCTTAAATCTGTCAGTATCCTTACAAATGCCGACCTTCTTTGGGGAACAAATCCTTTTTAATGTGCATTCTAGTGTGTGTGAGAGTAATAGAGAGAGGGAGAGAAAGAGAGGAGAGAGAGCGAGAGAGAGAGAGACAGAGACAGAAATAGAAAGAGAGAGAGAGAAAGAAAGATAGAAAGAAAGACAAAGGAGAGAGAGACAGAGAGACAGAGTGAGAGAGAGTGAGAGAGAGAGGGAGAGTGAAAGGGAGAGAGAGAGAGAGAGACAGAGAGAGAGAGAGACACACAGAGAAATAGAGAGCGAGAGAGAGAGAGCGAGAGCGAGAGAGAGAGAGAAAGAGAGTGAAGGAGAGAGACAAATACCAAATTGAGAATTCTGCAATAATATCCTTAGCGTACAACGTAAAACACCAAATAATGCATGCAGAGCAGAATTAGGCTGATACCCGCTAATTATCAAAATGCAGAAAAGAGACGTTAAAATCTACAACCACCTAACAGGAAGCGATTCCCAAACCTTCCATAACAAAGCCATCACCTACAGAGAGATTAACCTGGAGAAGAGTCCCTAAGCAAGCTGGTCCTGGGGCTCTGTTCAAAAACACAAACAGACCCCACAGAGCCCAAGGACAGCAACACAATTAGACCCAACCAAATCAAGTGAAAACAAAAAAATTATAGCTTGGCACATTGGAAAGAATTATCAAAAAAACTAAGCAAACTGGAATGCTATTTGGCCTTAAACAGAGAGTACACAGTGGCAGAATACCTGACCACTGTGACTGACCCAAACTTAAGGAAAGTTTTGACTATGTACAGACTCAGTGAGCATAGCCTTGCTATTGAGAAAGGCCGCCGTAGGCAGACCTTGCTCTCAAGAGAAGACAGGCTATGTGCACACTGCCCACAAAATGAGGTGGAAACTGAGCTGCACTTCCTAACCGCCTGACAAATGTATGACCATATTAGAGACACATATTTTCCTCAGATTACACAGATCCACAAAGAATTAGAAAACAAACCGAATTTTGATAAAATCCCATACCTACTTGGTGAAATACCACTGTGTGCCATCACAGCAGCAAGAGTTGTGACCTGTTGCCACAATAAAAGGGCAATCAGTGAAGAACAAGCACCATTGTAAATACAACCCATATTTATGTTTATTTATTTTCCCTTTTGTACTTGAACTATTTGCATATAATATGACATTTGAAATGTCTTTATTCTTTTGGAACTTTTTTGAGTGTAATGTTTACTGTTAATTTGTATTGTTTATTTCATTTAGCTTTTTTATCTACTTCACTTGCTTTGGTAAAGTTAACACATATGTTTCCCATGCCAATAAGCCCTTAAATTAAATTGAGAGAGAGAGAGAGAGAGAGAGAGAGAGAGAGAGAGAGAGAGAGAGAGAGAGAGAGGGGAGAGAGAGAGAGAGAGAGAAGAGAGAGAAAGAGAAGGAGAGAAACAGGAAGGGAGAGAAATGTGTTCACAGGACAACAAGCTTACATATTGTTTTAGGATACTTACCTGTAAGATATACTGTAGTTCAATGGAAAAAACTGTGGTAAAAAAACTAAGATAGCCCCAAAAAAATGATAGGCTACTTATAAGGTACAGAACTTTTAGCACAACAATACCTTAGACTGTGATACCAATGGTAAACAATGCAATACATCCTACCCATATGCTTTTGAGTCCCAGCACAATAATACTGACTTCCACAGTAAGCAAATCAAAGTGTTCTCAAATCCCTGTCCACCTGTCTGATTAGTGTATTTTTGCAGTGTAATGTTATTAGCTGCTTGGTTAAGAGGGAGCTGCAGTGTGGTGCACTGGGGGTTGCTTATTAATTGTTGTTTTCGTGTCAGTTCTGCTGCATGCACCCATTGATTTAATCAACTAAATTCACTGCCATGGGACTGATGGGACTGAGATGGGAACCAACCATATTTTGTGCAGTCTGGATGGTAGCTTGGTTTAAGTTATTTTTTTAAAACCCAGGAAGTCCCACAAGGGAAACTTGGGCATAAAGTGACCAATAAGCTCAAAATAAAAAATAATGATTTAAAAATATAATTTAGAGTAGTCTGGATAGCTATAATAACAATAATACATGGGATTTATATAGCACTTGAAGACCTAAAGATGCTTGTAATAGCTATGTACAATATAGTGACCAATAAGCTCCTTACAACTATGTTTCATTTTCAAAGATAATTTGCTTTTGTATAAATTGAAGGACATAGCACAGTATAGGCCTAAGGAAAGGTGGTTTTCATTGCATGATTTCATTACATTATTATTACTGTGTATATTTCATAGTCATTGACTCATGAGTAATATGCTGCAGTGTCTGAGCATTCACACATCACCATGACAGATTTCCTTGACTGGTTGACAAGATATGGTTATTAAAATAGATCCCTCTTATTATTTCCTGTGGACATTGATGAGCTGAGCGTTGAGCTGTGTGTGCATTCAGCTTCCTCCTCTTAGTTCACTAATGAGCTGAGGGTTGCCCGTTACATCTCCCACCTCTCAGGTACCATCTTGTTTATCTCTCACCTTGAGACAGCACCTATCTCCCTCAAGACATCTGCTCTCTCTGCTCTGGCTGCTGCACTGCAGTACGTTCAACTGGCTTCACAACCGCAGACAACGTGTAACCACGCCAGCCCAGGACCTCCATATCTGGCTTGAATCAAGTGAACTACTTCTGGAACTGCTGGGGGTCCCAGAGGAAAGAATTTAGAAACACTGACTGATTTAGTCAACTGTTTTCAATTGACACAAGGCCATACACGAGTCTTTCACAAGACACCGTCATTGGCCAAAGTCATATATATTACTTTAGATAAACTGGAATGACACTCTCACTCATGATTGTACAAAAAGAGCTGTGAGTAAACCATGCCCCAAAATATTCTAATGAGCCATAGAACCATCACCCTTCCCAAAGAACCCTTGAGGAACCCTCGTTTTTTTGTGTGTAGAAAATCCCATTGTTCAGATCTCCGTTTGGTTTATCCTGAACGACAAGGCCTAAGGTATTCATATGATTAACGTGGGGCCTTGTTACCCTAACAGAGGGTTACACTAGTCTCTCACCGGGGGATAATGGTGCCATCTACACTGAAATGATGAAGGTTCTTAAATGGGTTCTTCCTCAACTCTTAAGGTTCCTTGGCAAACTCTTGCCCGTTAAAGAACATTTAAGCTAAGTGTGGGATTCTTGATGTGGCATCTATGGTTCTTCAGAATTCTAAAAGGTTCTTGAAATGTATGGAAGCCTACAGACGTGGCCTTTCATAGCACAGGGCACATTGGTAGGCGTTAACTAGTGTTGATTTTTCAGTATAATATTTATAGTGTTAAATTAAGAGTTCAATTAACCGGGATCGGTGTCCCTAAACTGGGACAGTCGTTGCTAACGTGCGCTAATGTGACTAGAATGAAGTTGTAAACAGCCAACTTTCCAGGACAGATATGTATTATATGGGCAGAAAGCTTAAATTCTTGTTATTCTAACTGCAGTGTCCAATTTGCAGTAGCTATTACAGTGAAAAAATAACATGCTATTGTTTGGGGAGAGTGCGCAACAACGAAACACTTTTAGCACAGCAACTGGTTTAAATACATTCACCTCTGAAGGTAAATAATGTACTTTACATTCAGTAATCTTGCTCTGATTTGTCATTCTGAGGGTCCCAGAGATCAAATGTAGCATAGTTTTGTTTGATAAAATCCATTTTTATATTAAAATGTAGGAAATGGGTTCTATAGTTTGAAATTCAGAATGTTGGATATCCCCACTCTGCCTGGATTCCAATAGTAATTACACACCACAGCCAGCATTATTATTATACCTTCATTTCAACAAGGAACACAGACTGAGACCAAGGTCTCTTTTACAGCTGGGCCCTGCGTATACATGTTTACACATACAATTTAGGTACAATGATTAAGAAATTACACAAGACAAACAAAACAATCACAGATAACACAAAAAATACAGCAGCAGATTGTTACATTTACACCCAGGTTATTCCCCTAACAGCACAAGACCTTGATTTACCCGAAACAGTTACAAGCAACACAAAAATAAAAATAAATGTTTAAAATTGGCAACAGGGGGGCAAGAGACTCAAGTTTAAGTTTAGTCTGCAGGCTATTCCATAGGCAAGGAGCATAACAGGAAAAAACAGCCATGCTGTTGTTCTCGTCTCATGGACAGCATTATGTGACTTGCAGGCCTTATGTGGCCTTTAAACTATGAGTTCCGGGTCACTGTAATAGGATAAAAACTAGGCCTTCAAAAGAAGATCTTATGAAATATGTATTGTATTGTTTCAAAGAATAAAATTTTTATAACAACATATCCACTTGGTGAAGGCCAAAGGACTTAAAATGAATGAATGCAACAAGCATGTCTCTGTCACAAACACAGTCATGACGGAAAATATCCAAATGAGGCTTACAAACCCTACAGCAGGAATATTAAATTCCTGGAGGGCCGAAACATTTCTGGTTTTGGATTTTTGTACGGTTCTTCAAAGACCCTAAAATGGTTCCCAATGGCATCGCTCTCAAGAACCGTATTTGGTTCCAACTTCAACCTATATATTTAAGAGTGTAGGCGTGTTGGTCCTAACTAACCAGCAACCTACAGTAAGTAAGGTGCAGACATTAATAAGCAAAATAGTCATAGCCAAATCCAAAATAAATCATTAAGCTTAATTTATTTAAATGGGAGATGTTTTCCGACTAAAAATGATATCCTGATATGACAAATGCCTTTACTGAGTGGATAATACACTGTGGATTAGATTGACGGTGCATTTATCAAACAGATACTGACAAGTATATTTAAGAGATTATCAAAATTACATTGACTTGCGATTCCTATCTCTTTTTGATGCAGAGGTGAGGGGAAATTGCTAATTGAACCGCCTCCTAAAGCAGCCCTCTTTCTCCTTCTCATTCTCCTCCTTCTTCTTCAAAGCGAGTGAATGACAAGAGACAGCTAGGGTGATGTAGAGATGGGCGGACAGACAGGGATGGATGGATCGATAGACGAGTGCATATGCAGACATGCGTATTTATAAACTCCTGCTGACATCAGGCAAACACTTTGGGCTTATTGGAGGAAACTTCACTCACTCCGGCCATTAGTTTGCATGCATTTCAGGTCGCATGTCCTCAACCTGTGACCATAGAGGAAGTGAGGCCAGCCTGCAAGGCACTGAGACATGCCACAACACGTTTTTCTCACGTGTCAAATTGGATTTCACTTTGTGTCATTTCAAGAGTCTCTGCAATGTCTCCAGGTATGAGGTAAATAATGAGGTTTGATAGCCTTGAAAACATTGCCTTTATAACCCACTAGAATAGGAAGATGTTGAGAGAATGATTACTCAAGAAATGTGATGAATGATATTCATAAATCAATTAAAAACACATTTTTCATTGGACTCCACCAGGCAGGCCTTCAAGACCCACTTTCTCACAAAAAAAAAGCTAAATAAAGTCATATTTATTTTGTTTCCAGATACATTTCTAAACTCTCAAAAAATGTGCTAAATATTTGTACAAATTCAATTAAACACTAAAGTCCTATGTTTCAATACTGTTCGGGTTGGAACATCTCTTGGTCACCCAAGGCCATGTTCTCCACTTTGAGGGGTACTGCTTCATCAAAGACAAATTTCCAGCCACTAGATATAGTACTGAGAATTCATGTGTCCATCCTAAATGTCACCCTAATCCCCATGTAGTGCCCTACTTTAGACCAGGGCCCATAGGATGCACTATATAGGGAATATGGTGCCATTTGGGACGCAGACAGATAAGTCATGTTTATATTCCAACACGGCTGCCAGTAAAGACTTGGGAAGGAATGATGACAGGCAAATTGACATGCTGCTCAGGGGGGGCTGAGACAGAAATGCCTGACGAATTTGCCAATACTGCAGGAGTGATGGGCATAATGGACTGGATGCTTTGCCGTTCGTACAGATTGCCTGTCAAGATAAGAAAGCATAATAAATTACTTGGAAGAACATTTGTTGTAAAAATATTCGTTTTTTTAATGTAATTTAAAATACAATGTTGCAGAGCATTATGGCAAGAGCATTTTCAGCCGTGCAATGTTCTTCATATCCTCAGGTGTTGAATCTAATTACCAGGCCAGCTGATCTGTATTAAAAATCAAGGGATTTAATTTGACTAGTAAATATATACGAGACACTTTTCGAGAAGAAATAAAAAAGTTGTGCATGTACTGACAGAATATTATCTGAAATGTTAGTATTAAAAATTCTATATAATTTAACGTTGTGAAAGCTTTGAGGGAGGACAGCTCATAGTAATGGCTTGAAGGGAGTAAATGCAATTGGAGTAAATGCAATGGACACCATTCCATTAGTTCTGTTCCAGCCAATACTATGAGACTGTCCTCCCCAACTAAGGTGCCATCGGCCTCCTGTGTACCATACTGTTATAGGACGTGTGGGTTTGTCTTTGTCTTATCCTGTGTCTTATCCCGTCTCCCGGTCTCTTTCGTATATATCTTCATCTCACTTTCAATCTAAGAACTAAATATACTTTCCTGCAACCCACCTCACCCAATGTGGTACAGATCTGCTATTTCTATTCCTTAAAACTGGAAGTTCCGTCAAGAGCTAGCCAGATAACTAGCTACTAGTCTTTGTTGACCACGGCTGGTGGTCTTCACCTTTTTCTGCATTCTTATCGGCAGACTCAACAGCCTTGGTTTCTCAAGTGACTGCCTCGCCTGGTTCACCAACTACTGCTCAGATAGAGTTCAGTGTGTCAAATCGGAGGGCCTGTTGTCCGGACCTCTGGTAGTCTCTATGGGGGTGCCACAGGGTTCAATTATCGGGCCGACTCTTTTCTCTGTGCATCAATGATGCCGCTCTTGCTCCTGGTGATTCTCTGATCCACCTCAATGCAGACGACACCATTCTGTATACTTCTGGCCCTTCTTTGGACACTGTGTTAACAAACCTCCAGACGAGCTTCAATGCCATACAACACTCATACTGTGGCCTCCAACTGCTCTTAAATGCAAGTAAAACCAAATGCGTGCTCTTCAACCGATCGCTGCCCACTCTCACCTGACCGACTAGCATCACTGCTCTGGACGGTTCTGACTTAGAATATGTGGACAACTACAAATACCTAGGTGTCTGGTTAGACTGTAAACTCTCCTTCCAGATTCAAATTAAGCATCTCCAATCCAAAATTAAATCTAGAATCTTCTTCCTATTTCGCAACAAAGCATCCTTCCCTCATGCTGCCAAACATACCCTCGTAAAACTGACCATCCTACCGATCCTTGACTTTGGTGATATTATTTACAAAATAGCCTCCAACACTCTACTCAGCAAATTGGATGTAGTCTATCACAGTGCCATCCGTTTTGTCACCAAAGCCCCATATACAACCCACCACTGCGACCTGTATGCTCTCGTTGGCTGGCCCTCGCTACATATTCGTCGCCAAACCCACTGGATCCAGGTCATCTATAAGTCTTTGCTAGGTAAAGTCCCACCTTATCTCAGCTCACTGGTCTCCAAATTTGCACCCGCCCGCAACACGCGCTCCAGCAGGTATATTTCACTGGTCATCCCCAAAGCCAACTCCTCTTTGGCCACCTTTCCTTCCAGTTCTCTGCTGCCAATGACTGGAACGAATTGCAAAAATCACTGAAACTGGAGTCTTTTAACTCCCTCACTAACTTTAAGCATCAGCTGTCAGAGCATCTAACCGATCGTTGCACCTGTACACAGCCCATCTGTAAAAAATAAATAATTTTATTTCACCTTTATTTAACCAGGTAGGCAAGTTGAGAACAAGTTCTCATTTACAATTGCGACCTGGCCACAAATAGCCCACCCAACTACTTTATCCCCATATTGTTATTTATTTTTTTGCTCCTTTGCACCACAATATCTCTACTAGCACATTTATGTTCTGCACATCTACCACTCCAGTGTTTAATTGCTAAATTGTAATTATTTCACTACTATGGCCTATTTATTGCCTTTAGGTCACAGTTGGATATGAGAACTTGTTCTCAACTGGCCTACCTGGTTAAATAAAGGTGAAATAAACAAAATAAACAAAATAAAAAATTGAGTCCAGTGGTTAAAGGGATACTCCTGGATGTTGGAAAAGAGGCCCTTTATCTACTTCCCCAGAGTCAGATGAACTAATGGATTACAATTGTTGTCTCTGTGTCTAATACAAAGGAAGTTAGATTTCATTTTGCGAGCCAATGCTAAACAGTGTTAGGGCAATAGTTGGAGTCTATGGGTATCTGCTAGCATGCTAGTAGATACCCATAGACTTTAATTCATTGCGCTAACGCTAGTTAGCACTGTCTCTCAAAATGACCTCTAACTTCCTTCATACTGGACACAGAGACAAAACTCTGAATCTGGGGAAGTAGATTAAGGGCCTCAAAGTATCCCAGTGATGAGGCAGAGATGGCCACGACAAGAGAGCAAATAGGGCTCGCCTGTCCTAATCTGGAAACTGAATCCTTGGTCTCCATCCCAAATGGCACCCATTTCGCTATAAAGTGTGCTACTTTTGACCATGGCCCTGATCAAATGTAGTGCACTACATAGGGAGCAGGGTGCCATTTGGGAAACAGGCCTTGGTTAGGTGAATAATAGACTGGCTTTCCTGGATACATCCAGTGCTAGCTTTGCAGCCTCCACTCTTGGTGGTGGTGAGGTTAATATTCTCACGTCATTAGGTCTGCTGGACCGCGCTAATGGCTCATTGAATTAGGCAGCAAATGATTTCCTCATGCTGCAGAGGACAGGCTACTTCAAAGGGATGAGGGCTGATGGGGCTGAGGTCAGGACAGCTCTTTACTTTGATTAATGACCGAGGATCAGAGGAGCACCAGAGGTGGCCCAAAGGTAAGAATGGGGCACTGGATTGGTTGCCTGTAGGTAAGAAGGTGACTATGGATCGGTTGCCTGTCGGCAAGAATGTCAGAATGTGAGCCAGATTGGTTTCCTGTAGTCTGTAAAGTACATACTGTATGTGATGCTGGATTATTATTATTATTATTATCCAATTGTAAACTGGGGATTATTAGGTGACTGTGATGGTTTGAGGGCCAGATTGGCAATTTAGCCAGGACACCAGGGTTAACACCCCTACACCCCTACTCTTACAATAAGTGCCTTGTGATTTTTAATGACCTCAGAGAGTCAGGACACCCGTTTAATATCCCATCCAAAAGACAGCACCCTACACAGGGCAGTGTCCCCAATCACTGCCCTGGGGAAAGAGTGCCTCCTACTGGCCCTCCAACACCACTTCCAGCAGTATCTGGTCTCCCATCCATGGACTTACCAGAAGAAAGCCAGTAGTGGTATGCAGCGTGGTATGCTGGTGGTTAGCTGTATGTTATAAGGTGACTCTGGATTGGTTGTCTGTTGATAAGAATATCAGACTGACGCCAGATTGGCTGGCTGTAGGTAAAAATGTCTGAATGTGACTGGATTGGTTAGCCGTAGGTAAGCATAATAAGAATGTGATATTGGATTGGTTGAGTATATATAAGAATGTGACATTGGATTGGTTGACTAAATATAAGTATGCGAAACTGGATTTTTAATTTTTTTAAAATAATTTTACCCCCTTTTTCTTCCCAATTTCGTGTTATCCAATTGTTTAGTTGTTCCTATCTTGTCTCATCGCTACAACTCCCGTACGGGCTCGGGAGAGACGAAGGTCGAAATCCATGCGTCCTCCGAAACACAACCCAACCAACCGCACTGCTTCTTACCACTGCGCGCATCCAACCCGGAAGCCAGTCGCACCAATGTGTCAGAGGAAACACTGTGCACCTGGTCAGCGTGCACTGCGCCCGGCCCAATAGATCCACAGACGATGCTATCACCATCACTCTGCACACTGCCCTATCCCATCTGGACAAGAGGAATACCTATGTACGAATGGTGTTTATTGACTATAGCCCAACATTCAACACCATAGTACCCTTCAAGCTCATCATTAAGCTCAAGGCCCTGGGTCTGAACCCCGCCTTGTGCAACTGGGTCCTGCACTTCCTCAGCCCCCTCCTGTACTCCCTGTTCACCCATGACTGCGTGGCCAAGCACGCCTCTAACTCAATCATCAAGTTTGCAGACAACACAACAGTAGCTGGCTTGATTACCAACAATGATGAGACAGCCTACAGGGAGGAGGTGAGGGCTCTGGGAGTGTTGTACCTGGAAAATAACCTCTCACTCAACGTCAACAAAACAAAGGAGATCATCGTGGACTTCAGGAAACAGCAAAGGGTGCACCCCCTATCTACATTGATGTGACTGCAGTGGAGAAGGTGGAAAGCTTCAAGTTCCTTAGTGTACACATCACTGACAAACTGAAATGGACCACCCACACAGACAGTGTGGTGAAGAAGGCGCAACAGAGCCTCTTCAACCTCTGGAGGCTAAAGAAATTTGGCTTGTCACCTAAAACCCTCACAAACTTTTACAGGTGCACAATTGAAAGCATCTTGTCGGGCTGTATCACTGCCTGGTACGGCAACTGCACCACCCACAACCGCAAGGCTCTCCAGAGAGTGGTGCAGTCTGCCCAACACATTACAAGGGGCAAACTACCCACCCTCCAGGACACCTACACCACCCGATGTCACAGGAAGGCCAAAAAGATCATCAAGGACATCAACCACCTGAGCCACTGCTTATTCACCCCGCTATCATCCAGAGGGCGAGGTCAGTACAAGTGCATCAAAGCTGGGACCGAGAGACTGAAAAACAGCTTCTATCTTAAGGCCATCAGACTGTTAAACAGCCATCAGCACATTAGAAGCTGCTGCCTATTGGCATAGACTAGAAATCACTGGCCACTTTAAGGAATGGAACACTAGTCTGTTTAATAATGTTTACATATCTGTCGTTACTCATCTCATATGTATGCTGTTTTCTATTCTATTCTACGGTATCTTAGTCACTTAATAATGTTTACATATCTTGCATTTTTCATCTCATGTCTATATACTTTATTCTATACTATTCTACTGTATTTTAGTTCATTCCGCTCTGACATTGCTCGTCTATATATATACAGTGCCTTGCAAAAGTATTCGGCCCCCTTGAACTTTGCGACCTTTTGCCACATTTCAGGCTTCAAACATAAAGATATAAAACTGTATTTTTTTGTGAAAAATCAACAACAAGTGGGACACAATCATGAAGTGGAACGACATTTATTGGATATTTCAAACTTTTTTAACAAATCAAAAACTGAAAAATTGGGTGTGCAAAATTATTCAGCCCCCTTAAGTTAATACTTTGTAGCGCCACCTTTTGCTGCGATTACAGCTGTAAGTCGCTTGGGGTATGTCTCTATCAGTTTTGCACATCGAGAGACTGACATTTTTTCCCATTCCTCCTTGCAAAACAGCTCGAGCTCAGTGAGGTTGGATGGAGAGCATTTGTGAACAGCAGTTTTCAGTTCTTTCCACAGATTCTCGATTGGATTCAGGTCTGGACTTTGACTTGGCCATTCTAACACCTGGATATGTTTATTTTTGAACCATTCCATTGTAGATTTTGCTTTATGTTTTGGATCATTGTCTTGTTGGAAGACAAATCTCCGTCCCAGTCTCAGGTCTTTTGCAGACTCCATCAGGTTTTCTTCCAGAATGGTCCTGTATTTGGCTCCATCCATCTTCCCATCAATTTTAACCATCTTCCCTGTCCCTGCTGAAGAAAAGCAGGCCCAAACCATGATGCTGCCACCACCATGTTTGACAGTGGGGATGGTGTGTTCAGCTGTATTGCTTTTACGCCAAACATAACGTTTTGCATTGTTGCCAAAAAGTTCAATTTTGGTTTCATCTGACCAGAGCACCTTCTTCCACATGTTTGGTGTGTCTCCCAGGTGGCTTGTGGCAAACTTTAAACAACACTTTTTATGGATATCTTTAAGAAATGGCTTTCTTCTTGCCACTCTTCCATAAAGGCCAGATTTGTGCAATATACGACTGATTGTTGTCCTATGGACAGAGTCTCCCACCTCAGCTGTAGATCTCTGCAGTTCATCCAGAGTGATCATGGGCCTCTTGGCTGCATCTCTGATCAGTCTTCTCCTTGTATGAGCTGAAAGTTTAGAGGGACGGCCAGGTCTTGGTAGATTTGCAGTGGTCTGATACTCCTTCCATTTCAATATTATCGCTTGCACAGTGCTCCTTGGGATGTTTAAAGCTTGGGAAATCTTTTTGTATCCAAATCCGGCTTTAAACTTCTTCACAACAGTATCTCGGACCTGCCTGGTGTGTTCCTTGTTCTTCATGATGCTCTCTGCGCTTTTAACGGACCTCTGAGACTATCACAGTGCAGGTGCATTATACGGAGACTTGATTACACACAGGTGGATTGTATTTATCATCATTAGTCATTTAGGTCAACATTGGATCATTCAGAGATCCTCACTGAACTTCTGGAGAGAGTTTTCTGCACTGAAAGTAAAGGGGCTGAATAATTTTGCACGCCCAATTTTTCAGTTTTTGATTTGTTAAAAAAGTTTGAAATATCCAATAAATGTCGTTCCACTTCATGATTGTGTCCCACTTGTTGTTGATTCTTCACAAAAAAATACAGTTTTATATCTTTATGTTTGAAGCCTGAAATGTGGCAAAAGGTCGCAAAGTTCAAGGGGGCCGAATACTTTTGCAAGGCGGAGCTAGAAAAACAAGCATTTCGCTACACCCACAATAACATCTCCTAATCACGTGTATGTGACCAATAAAATGTGATTTGATTTCATTGGTTGACTAGATATAAGAATGTGATACTGGATTGGTTGACTAGATATAAGAATCTAATACAGGATTGGTTGACTAGATACAGTATAAGAATGTGATACTGGATTGGATTTGAAGGGAAGGACACTGACTGACTTTTTAAGATGATTTTGACCTACGCAGTAAAATAAAAATGGTTCTGTATAGTGCCAAATTAGTCTTCTTTGGCTTGTAACCATAGCGGATCCCTTTTTGTTGCTCTATACATTTTTTAAAGGTTCTATAAAGAACAATGCTCATAAGGTTCTAAATGGAACCTTTATGTTTGTCACGTTCTGACCTTTATTTCCTTTGTTTTGTATTTATTTAGTATGGTCAGGGCGTGAGTTGGGTGGGCAGTCTATGTTTGTTTTTCTATGATTTGGGGCATTTCTATGTTTCGGCCTAGTATGGTTCTCAATCAGAGGCAGGTGTCATTAGTTGTCTCTGATTGAGAATCATACTTAGGTAGCCTGGGTTGCACTGTTTGTTTGTGGGTGATTGTCTATGTTGATGGCTTGGTTCAGCGCAGCTCGCATTAGCTTCACGGTTGTTATTTTGTTTACTGGTTTTGTATAGTTTTCAGTGTTCAGTACTTTCTTGATTAAAGATTTACCATGGACACTTACCACGCCGCATATTGGTCCTCTGATCCTTTTCGCCTCTCCTCTTCAGATGAAGAGGAGGACGACCGTGACAATGTTGCTATAAATAACTATTTCCTAAGGTTCTATAAATAACCGTTACTAAAGGTTCTATATAGCCCCAAAAAAGAGTTCCGCTATAGTTACAATGTTTTTGGGGCTATATAGAACCCTTTTTTATGGTTCTTTATAGAAAGACACTTTATGGAGAATGGTTCTATAAAGAAGCATTCGCAATCTCAAAGGTTCTTTTCAGATCCTTTTGAAGAACCATACAGGGTTTTTATTCTGGTTAGCCATATTATATTGTTAAAATTCCTTTGGTGTTATTATTGTGTAAACTGACCAGTTGAAACATGTGTCTTTCATACATATACAGTATTTACTGCAATGGCTGGGAGAGAAGGAGGAGAGAATTGGCTGACAAACTTGCAGATATCATATTTTGTCAGGTCCTGGTAGGTTTTTACAGAGAAGCTTGGCTCCCAGCACAAGGTGCCGCTGTGTAATGATCATTTTGTTTAATCAGCTTCAAATCAAAACCAAATCAAATTTTATTTGACACATGTGCAGAATACAACAGCTGTAGACCTTACAGTGAAATGCTTACTTACAAGCACTTAACCAACAATGCTTTAAGAAGCTAAGAAGACAAAAACAAACCTCTTGAAGCTAGGGGGCACTATTTTTATGTTTGGAAAAATAACATTCCCAAAGTAAATGGCCTATTTCTCAGGACCAGATGCTAGAATATGCATATAATTGACAGATTAGGATAGAAAACACTAAAGTTTCCAAAACTGTCAAAATATTGTCTGAGTATAACAGAACTTATATTGCAGGCGAAACCCTGAGAAAAATCAAGCCAGGAAGTGGCTTCTATTTTGAAAACTCCATGTTCCATAGCCTCCCATTGCTCCATTTAAATGGATATCAACCAGATTCCTTTTCCTATCGCTTCCTCAAGGTGTCAACAGTCTTCAGACATAGTTTCAGGTTTTTATTTTGAAGAATGAGCGTGGACGACCACATTGCATAAGTGGATAGGTGGGGGCTCTCAGAGTGAATTGTGCGCAAAAGAGAAAGGAGGCCATTGTTACTCCCGGTCCTAGTGAAAAGCCAACAGTCCCGGTTGATATATTATCGAATAGATATTTGAAAAACACCCTGAGGATTGATTATAAAAAATGTCTGACATGTTTCTGTGGACATTATGGATATAATTTGGAATTTTTGTCTGCGTTGTTGTGACCGCTCTTTCCGGTGGATTCCTGGGCATAACGCACCAAACTAACGGAGGTATTTGGATATAAAAAATATCTTTATGGAACAAAAGGAACATTTGTTGTCTAACTGGGAGTCTCGTGAGTGAAAACATCCAAAGATCATCAAAGGTAAATGATTCATTTGATTGCTTTTCTGATTTTCGTGACCAAGTTACCTGATGCTAAGTGTACTTATTGTTTTGTCGAGCGATCGATACACTTACACAAACGCTTGTATTGCTTTCGCTGTAAAGCATAATTTCTAAATCTGAGACGACAGGTGGATTAACAAAAGGATAAGCTGTGTTTTGCAATATTGCACTTGTGATTTCATGAATATGAATATTTGTTGTTTTTGAGAGAGAGACCATCCTCTTAGAAATGAGAAAGAGAAAGGTCATATTGTAAATTAGCTCCCTGGATGTAATTACTATGGCTTCCACAGGGTGTCAGCATTCTATGTTCAAGGTTTCAGGCTTGTAACTTCAAAAACGAATAAGAAAGATCAGTTTTAGTAGAAGGACACAGTCTTGGAAATTCGTGTTTGCGTGCGCCATGATGACACTACGCACCTTTTTGAGTAACAAATAGATGAGTAGAAAAATAGAAAATAAAAGTAACAAATAATTCAACAGCAGCAGTAAAATAACAATAGTGAGGCTATATACAGGGGGTACCAGTACAGAGTCAATGTGTGGGTGCACCGGTTAGTCGAGGTAGTCAAGGTAATTCTTGACATGCCACACTTGTCAGGTGGATGGATTATCTTGGCAAAGGAGAAATGCTCACTAACAGGGATGTAAACAAATTTCTGCACAAAATTTGAGAGAAATAAACGTTTTGTGTGTTTAATTTCAGCTCATGAAACATGGGACTAAAACTTTACATGTTGCATTAATATTTTTGTTCAGTTTAATAGAAAATGAAATCATTTGATTGTTTAATTCGAATTAGGCCTTAGGGCAACTTGCTTGAGGAAAGGTTTAAAGTTGCATTAACAACCTATGTTCACTATGCCTATTATTTTCTAACTCAACAGAGTCAAACGTGCAGCTAACTAACGCAGTTATCTTTGCTCTCTCACCTTCTCGCTGACACAAATCCTTTCAAGACCCGACTGACCTACGTTCTTCTGGTAAGGTAATTAGCACTAATTAAAAGGTTTCCAGCTGCCTTGAGTTCATCCTAAATGGCCTGGTCGAAAGTAGTGTACTATATAGGGGATAGGGTGCCAATTGGGCATGTGCTGACCAACTGGCAGGTGTCTGACCAACTGGCAGTTGTTTTCACTGACATTTTCAACATGTCCCTGATTGAGTCTGTAATACCAACATATTTCAAGCAGACCACCATAGTCCTTGTGCCCAAGAACACGAAGGCAACCTGCCTAAATGACTACAGACCCGTAGCACTCACATCCGTAGCCATGAAGTGCTTTGAAAGGCTGGTAATGGCTCACATCAACACCATTATCCCAGAAACCCTAGACCCACTCCAATTTGCATACCGCCCAAACAGATCCACAGATGATGCAATCTCTATTGCACTCCACACTGCCCTTTCCCACCTGGACAAAAGGAACACCTACATGAGAATGTTATTCATTGACTACAGCTCAGTGTTCAACACCATGGTACCCTCAAAGCTCATCACTAAGCTAAGGATCCTGGGACTAAAACACCTCCCTCTGTAACTGGATCCTGGACTTCCTGACGGGCCGCCCCCAGGTGGTGAGGGTAGGTAGCAACACATCTGCCACACTGATCCTCAACACTGGAGCCCTTCAGGGGTGCGTGCTCAGTCCCCTACTGTACAACCTGTTCACCCACGACTGCATGGCCAGGCACGACTCCAACAGCATCATTAAGTTTGCAGATGACACAACAGTGGTAGGCCTGATCACCGACAACGATGAGACAGCCTATAAGGAGGAGGTCAGAGACCTGGCCGGGTGGTGCAAGAATAACAACCTATCCCTCAACGGAACCAAGACTAAGGAGATGATTGTGGACTCCAGGAAAAGGAGGACAGAGAACGCCCCCATTCTCATCGATGGGGCTGTAGTGGAGCAGGTTGAGAGCTTCAAGTTCCTTGGTGTCCACATCACCAACAAACTAGAATGGTCCAAACACACCAAGACAGCCGTGAAGAGGGCATGACAAAGCCTATTCCCTCTCAAGAGACTGAAAAGTTTTGGCATAGGTCCTCAGATCCTCAAAAGGTTCTACAGCTGCAACATCGAGAGCATCCTGACCGGTTGCATCACTGCCTGGTACGGCAATTGCTCGGCCTCCGACCGCAAAGCAATACAGAGGGTAATGCGTATGGCCCAGTACATCACTGGGGCTAAGCTGCCTGCCATCCAGGACCTCTACACCAGGCGGTGTCAGAGGAAAGCCATAAAAAAGCCACCCCAGTCATAGATAGTTCTCTCTACTACTGCATGGCAAGCGGTACCAGAGTGCCAAGTCTAGGACAAAAAGGCTTCTCAACAGTTTTTACCCCCAAAGCCATAAGACTCCTGAACAGGTAATCAATTGGCTACCCGGACTATTTGCACTGTGTGTCCCCCCAACCCCTCTTTTACGCTGCTGCTACTCTCTGTTTATCATAAATGCCTATTCACTTGAACTATATGTAACCGGTGCTGTACTGCACCTTTGTAACTCTGCGTTGTGTGTGGTTGATTGAGACTATAGACGTGGACTTTGGAGATCAGGTAGTTTTAATTAAGCAGAACTCACTCTCTGCATCCTGCATCTGCATCCAAAAGGAAATAAAACATTTGTAGAGCACATATATTCTGCGAATCGTTGCCTCTTTCTCTCAAAGTGCATCAAAATGATTTCTGAATACAAAAATTAGTACAGCCTCTCCATATTATGCATCAACACATAACATATATTTTACATAGAAAAAACCACATACCTGCATCCAAAATAAAATAAAACATTTGTAGAGCACATATGTTCTGAGAATCGTCACCTCTTTCTACAACAGATGCACAATACAAGGAACTGGGATCATTCGAGGAGCTAGCCATCGTTCACACATACAACAGCCTGCTAATACCTTAGCTAGCTATTAACCACATGTTGAATTCAGAATGTTGATATCATCCTAAAAAGTACAATTACAAGTGCATCTTAACAATACCATCCACTTATGAGTAACCTCTAAATATACAACATTATTCATGAACAAAATACTGTGTGTATGACTTTGTGCTTAAAAGAATCAAACTTTTCTGAAGACAACAGAAAACGCGTGCCTACCTCTCATAGTGCATCAAAACGATTTGATCACGAGCACGCAGGGCAAAACGTAAGTACACACTCCCCTACTCCCAGGATGCAGGCATGCATAATATCAAATCAACATGACATTAATATATGAACCTGGTGAAATTCACACAGTACTTTAACAATTGTTACATATACATTAATGTACATACTACCTCAATTGGCCCGACCAACCAGTGCCACCGCACATTGGCTAACCAGGCTATCTGCATTGAGTCCCTCCACCCACCACCCGTCAATCCCTCTTTTACGCTACTGCTACTCTCTGTTTATCATACAGTACCTTGCGAAAGTATTCGCCCCCCTTGAACTTTGCAACCTTTTGCCACATTTCAGGCTTCAAACATAAAGATATAAAACTGTATTTTTTTGTGAAGAATCAACAACAAGTGGGACACAATCATGAAGTGGAACGACATTTATTGGATATTTCAAACTTTTTTAACAAATCAAAAACTCAAAAACTGGGCGTGCAAAATTATTCAGCCCCTTTACTTTCAGTGCAGCAAACTCTCTCCAGAAGTTCAGTGAGGATCTCTGAATGATCCAATGTTGACCTAAATGACTAATGATGATAAATACAATCCACCTGTGTGTAATCAAGTCTCCGTATAAATGCACCTGCACTGTGATAGTCTCAGAGGTCCGTTAAAAGCGCAGAGAGCATCATGAAGAACAAGGAACACACCAGGCAGGTCCGAGATACTGTTGTGAAGAAGTTTAAAGCCGGATTTGGATACAAAAAGATTTCCCAAGCTTTAAACATCCCAAGGAGCACTGTGCAAGCGATAATATTGAAATGGAAGGAGTATCAGACCACTGCAAATCTACCAAGACCTGGCCGTCCCTCTAAACTTTCAGCTCATACAAGGAGAAGACTGATCAGAGATGCAGCCAAGAGGCCCATGATCACTCTGGATGAACTGCAGAGATCTACAGCTGAGGTGGGAGACTCTGTCCATAGGACAACAATCAGTCGTATATTGCACAAATCTGGCATTTATGGAAGAGTGGCAAGAAGAAAGCCATTTCTTAAAGATATCCATAAAAAGTGTTGTTTAAAGTTTACCACAAGCCACCTGGGAGACACACCAAACATGTGGAAGAAGGTGCTCTGGTCAGATGAAACCAAAATTGAACTTTTTGGCAACAATGCAAAACGTTATGTTTGGCGTAAAAGCAACACAGCTGAACACACCATCCCCACTGTCAAACATGGTGGTGGCAGCATCATGGTTTGGGCCTGCTTTTCTTCAGCAGGGACAGGGAAGATGGTTAAAATTGATGGGAAGATGGATGGAGCCAAATACAGGACCATTCTGGAAGAAAACCTGATGGAGTCTGCAAAAGACCTGAGACTGGGACGGAGATTTGTCTTCCAACAAGACAATGATCCAAAACATAAAGCAAAATCTACAATGGAATGGTTCACAAATTAAACATATCCAGGTGTTAGAATGGCCAAGTCAAAGTCCAGACCTGAATCCAATCGAGAATCTGTGGAAAGAACTGAAAACTGCTGTTCACAAATGCTCTCCATCCAACCTCACTGTGCTCGAGCTGTTTTGCAAGGAGGAATGGGAAAAAATGTCAGTCTCTCGATGTGCAAAACTGATAGAGACATACCCCAAGCGACTTACAGCTGTAATCACAGCAAAAGGTGGCGCTACAAAGTATTAACTTAAGGGGGCTGAATAATTTTGCACGCCCAATTTTTCAGTTTTTGTTAAAAAAGTTTGAAATATCCAATAAATGTCATTCCACTTCATGATTGTGTCCCACTTGTTGTTGATTCTTCACAAAAAAATACAGTTTTATATCTTTATGTTTGAAGCCTGAAATGTGGCAAAAGGTCGCAAAGTTCAAGGGGGCCGAATACTTTCGCAAGGCACTGTATATTCATTCACTTTAACCATATCTACATGTACATACTACCTCAATCAGCCTGACTAACCGTTGCCTGTATGTAGCCTCGCTACTATTATAGCCTCGCTACAGTATACAGCCTCGCTACTGTTATTTTTCACTGTCTTTTTACTGTTGTTTTTATTTCTTTACTTACCTATTGTTCACATAATACCTTTTTTGCACTATTAGTTAGAGCCTGTAAGTAAGCATTTCACTGTAAGGTTGTAATCAAATAAACTTTGATTTGATTTGGGACTTGGCCCTTGTGTGTATTTTGTTCCCCTCCCCCCTGTAGAATATATTGTCCTCACAGGTGCCACTCTCTCTTCTTATGTGTGTTTACCATTCACATTCCTGCCCTCTTATTCACAGTATCATGATCAAGATTAGTCCACCTATTGTTTGGACAGGATAAAGAAAAAGATGGCTAGCCCATGGGAAGCCCATTGCAGAAGGTTTACATCTCCACTGATCTGTTGAAGTGTTAGGTTCAGCATCATGTATTGCAGTTTTATATCAAAGTCATAAAGTACAAAGGACATTTTTTATGTGAACTTGATACCTAATTGAATTTACTGCAGTGGGCTAAATCAGGGTCAGAGTGATTATTGTAGTCTTAAAAATCTACTTTGAAACAAAAATATACACCTCACACATGGTTATGTGCTTAAAAAGAAGACACCTGTACTATGTCAGATATAGAGTTGAAATGTAGAACATTTTGAGTTTGCATCCCAATATTACACTTTATATACATCACAGAAGATTGAAATATAACAAAACTGTTTGACATACAAACACCAATTTTTTTTTAAATTAATTATTCAAATGTGAAAAAATATGAATAAAATTTCACCTATGAGGCCACCAGGTCATGTGATTGCAGGAAAGGGCTACAGCTAATTGAATATGCACATTTCTATACAAAATAAGATATTAAGATTGGATTACACTATAATGACAGACCCCAAACTAGGATTTCAGACTTAAAATATATTGGTTGGCATCATTTGTAAATGATTAGTTGAACATTAACTAAACAATGCTTAAATTAAGAAAAAACAAACAATGCTTCAATAAAAATTACATGTATCTTACACCTCTTCAGAATAATGAACCAAGTGTTAATTAAACAAGTCTACTTATCAACCTTGCTTTATTCCACTGCCTTCTCAATTAAAAGAGGATAGGGTGTTGACAACTGGTGACTTTTCAAAGACTGATGACAGTTTAACATTGGGGGTATTCGGGTCATAGAACTAGTATATTTTCATTGGTATTATGCTGCTCTTTTTGACAAGCATTGCTACAGACCCTAACACCCTTTCCTGTTGTAATTTCGATGACACGTTTCAGTGTTAATGTGTTAATAACCTGGCCTCAAAATGTGTGTGATGCTGAGAGTCAGTAGACCGTAATTAGACCATTTTCTACTGGGAAAAATAACAAGTAAATATCATGCATGATGTAGCCTAGTCCTTTCTATGTAACATTGGTGACTTTTTTTCCCCATTCAATAAATTGTGTCGATAGAAAATCGTTGATTTGTTGTACAACAACTCAGTCAGACCCTTTGCGAAAACAAAAAAGGCATCTCTGCTCTATTGCAAAGAGACGGAAAGAGCTTATGCAAGTCTAGTCAAATTCCTTTGTAATTCTCTGCTGCTGTCAACATCATTAGCCATCATTTCCCAATCCACTTCAGTTACATGCAAAGTGCTCTTTATTGTGTAATGAGTCAAGACTCTGAAAAGACCACTTCAAAAGGGCTCTCCTGAAAGCTGTCGCCCATGCAGCCTGCTGACTCGTCAAGCTGGGATTAAATGTTCCCCCATAATCAGATCTTTGTTTTCAAATAGGCCCATTGTTTATCTGCACCTCGGGTGACAGATATCAAGGGCAGGCGGAACTGAAAGAACACTGACACTAGCAATATAGATTCTAGAACATAATCGTCATACAGCGGTTGTAGAATCTATATTGTTTGTGTCAGTGCTATTTTGTAGCCTACAAATGTTTGATATTGATTTTGATACTTCTATGAGGTTCCTCAGTGTGATTTTACAACCATTGTTATTTGTTGACCATGCACTCTATTGTACATAGTCTCTGGCTCTTATGGGGGCACATTTACTGCTCTGGATATCTTGATTGTCGATGCCCTGAGAACTCGCCCACGCAGAAATCGGCATTGTAATCACTGTTCTGTTAATAAAAATCAGAGACTCTCACAAACAAAGACATGTTCTGGTTTGCTCTATGATGCCCACAATCTTCACAGGAATCGTCTAAAGGTCACCTGGGACTGTGCGGTAAAAATGAATGCAAGTGATTAAGGCATTTCCTAACAAAGGTATATTTGAAATATACTTCAAAACATACTTCCTTCTGATTCATTTTTTTACTATCTGTTTTGCCATGCATGGATATGTTATTCAGGGTTAATAGCAGTAAGGCCACATTTAATTTATATACCTCTCTCTCAATGTATATATATATACCTACAGGGTTCCTAAAATTCCAAATCACATAGCTAAATGACTCATGGTATAACCATCTTAAAACAATTCCATATGTTAGCTTAGTAGACATTGCCCCTAGAGGCGCTAACTCTTGAGGTTTAAGATCATACTACAAAGGCAATTTAACAAGCTAGAGAGCATAAACTTCACTCAAGGGAGTGTTTGCACCACAATGAACTGCAGCAGTAGGCCTAAAAGAAAGATGTATCCATTCAGGTCTATAGTACTAACACCATACTGTTACAGTATTGAATTGCAATAGCCATCATTTTACTGTATTTCATGAGAAAATATAGCAGTTGCTTAGCTGTTTTTGGAAAAGAACATGGCTATATCCCAAATGGCACCCTATTCCCTATGTTGTGCAGGGCTCTGGTTAAAAGCAGTGCACTATAATGCATAATAGTAGGGTGCCATTTGAGATGTAGCCCATTTTTAACCTGGCTGTAAATTACACTGAAAACAGAATCCCTTGTTTTTATCAACCTCAATTAATCAAGATCCGGTAGTCAAATGATCTGCAAAGCAACAAGTCATGAGCAAAGGGGGGGGGGGGGGGGGGGGGGGGGGGGTTGATACAGCAGTTCAAGATACAACATTTGAGAGATAATATTAGAAGAGGTGTACCTAACAAAGGTCTTTGATGGTAGAGATGGCATTTCACCAGCCAACTACAGTGCCACGCCATGCAGCTTAGCTGTGGATTTATGTACTATAAGAATGTCCAAAAATAAAAATGTCCAAGAAGATTTTCAAGGTGTAATTTTCAAGGCGTATTTGGATTTGGCTTTTGAATCATGTGAATGAAAGAGGAGCCGAACCCAAAATGCTTTAACACAACCCATAAGTATCTCCATTCAAAGCGGTCAAATTATTTTACTGCATCAAGGGACAGCACTGCATAGGAAGATTCTTGGTGCGGAGTTGGCTCTATCTTGTCTTAAGAAAACAGGCCTTTGTCTAAGCAGGGTCTTCAGCCTGGACACCCTAATCCCTAATATAGTACACTATTGGAGCCCTATGGGCCCTGACCAGTAGTGCACTGAACAAGGAATAGTCTGCCATTTGGAACGCAGTCCCAGCTTCTCTTACAGAGAAGAACTACAGTAAATCTCAAACAATTCAGCCAAAAAAGGCCATGCAGTGAGTAAAGGGCAGAGAAAATACACAGGAAGCAGATGAATAGGCAACATCAATTACCAGGCCCTGAGGGTGCATCCCAAATGGCACCCTATTCCCTATGTAGTGCAGTATTTTTGACAAGAACCCGTAGGCCAGGCCCCTTCGCCGAGCCTCCGCTGCTGCCTGCACATCACACCAGACGGCCACAGAAACTAGAAACACAGGCAGGCCCACTCTACAAGGTTACCCACAATGCATTTCACTTTAGAGCTGGGGAACCGAAGAGGCGGAAGAGAGAGAGAGAGAGAGAGAAAGTTAGAGAGAGTTGGATGTTTTGAGGGATAAGGGAGTGGCTGTGAATGACAAATCACCATAATAGGTCTAGGTTTATTTTATAGTGAAACAAAATGGCTCAATTTGACCACTTAGCCTGCCAGATTTGGTGGGAGTGAGATACAAGAGCAACACACAAGAGGACAGCCAAATCAGTCCCTTGGTAGGAAGACTATTAGGGCCAACAAAGCCAGATGTCCAAGGGTTTTTACACTTCCCTATAGAAGACTTGGATGTTTTCTCATTTATAAGGGCCAGGTTTATCCATCATAATGCCGTAATGCATTTATCTAACACTTTCACCTGATAAAGATAAGCTGTACGCAAAAGTAATATCATAAAAAAAATTATATTTCATAAATATTGCTTCTGCAAAATGCACTTGTGGTGTTAATTAAAACAATGGACATTGAGTAAAAGATACATGTATTTTCTTAACTTACTATTTAAATCCAAACCACTAAACCATCAAAATCATTAGGCTCTTGGAGAATTGTCTCCCGTCATCGTGTAACTTGGAACAACAAGCTGACATTGAACCCCTAAAAGGGGAACGAGACACTTGACCCCATCACGCTGTACGTAGAGCACTGGACTAATGAATTGCCTAACAGTGTTTATTCAGCCTACGTTGACATAGATTACATCCCAAATGGCACCCTATTCCCTTTATAGTGCACTACTTTTGACCAGGGCCCATAGGGCTCTGGTCAAAAGTAGTGCACTATATAGGGAATAATGTGCCATTTGGGTGCCAGACATGTAGTCATCCACACAACAAAACAAAAGACTGTGGTTTTGCATGTCGTAAACTGTTCAGACAATAAATTCAATCTGAATGTAGCCTCGAATTAGCCAGTGAAGCAAGAGGTCCCAAGACTAGGCAATGAGACCATACAGCAATCACAGTTAATATAGTCTGACACAGAGAGTCCCTCCCTATGAGAGTCCCTCCATTTTAATTATAAAACACATTATAAAACACATCAAGGTATTAGTACATATTGTATTGTTTTCAAAGAAGCATAACAACATTGCACTGTTAATGTTGACACCAAACAATAAGAGCACTAATGCATATACTGTATTAAAGCAAATACAAATGAATGGAAAATATATATTTTCATTTCCTAATGACTAATAGGCTAATGGCTGGCAATTGTCTTGATGGATTGCCTTATATTTCCCTCGACCCAAATAATGATGAGCATAAAACGTCAATAAATAGTTAAGAACCTGAGTGTAGCAAAGTGAAAGAAAGTCCTTGCTTTCTCTTTATCTGTGGCTAAAGCCATGATTGAATTAGTGAAAACTTTAATTACTTCATCTTAAATCAGTCTTTGAATTGAATTGAACTTTCTTCATGCTCTCGGTGCCCTGGCCAAACAATTTGTGCAGAAAAAAATTGAATTAAGAACCTGCCTTTTTCTGCATTGATTATTATAACATTAATGCCGGCTCAGTCCCTGGAGTGTCCTAGCCCTGTAAAAGAACAGGTTATAAAACATTACTCAAAATAACGCATATGTTATAATCCCAGAGAACTTACTTAAAATTCAATCCACTTTGGCATCATTATCATGTATCAACATAATGAATGACTCCTTCAGAGTATGGTGATTATAATTTGATAAATCATCAGCAGAAAATTAACTGGATGTCAAAACATTCATTGGAAAGGGGTGATTAATCGAGGATGATTGTGGTGATGAATTGCGTTAATCGTGCACAGTATGAATCCAGTGAAATGGCTAAGCAGCCCAAGATGGATGGGGCACAGAAGCTGCAAGGTCAGAAGAGAACATGGAGAGAGAGAGAGAGAGAGAGAGAGAGAGAGAGAGAGAGAGAGAGAGAGAGATAGAGAGAGAGCAAGAGAGAGAGAAAGAGAGAGCCGAGCCAAGCGCAGGGATGCAGAGCGAGGGAAGGAGATTGGGAGGGAGAAAAAGGCTGTGCCTATGCACATTTTTACGAGACTCATTCCTCTCCTGCTTTTTTAAAATGTAGGCCCTGGACACTGCCTTGATGGTATTGTTAAACACAGCATCAGCGGGTTTTAGAAACTTATTTTGAGGCCTGTTTTTATTTTACCCCTTAGTTCAGACCAAAGCTCATTAAAAACAACAACACTTGCTATTTCTGCTACCTACCTCCAACCCCCATGCCAATAATTGGGATTCCCACATGGATGTGGATGTCACCCCAACATGAAAGATGTGTCTGGTGTGTGTGAGGTCAAATACAGGTCCAGATATTTATTTCACCAACCAGATGGAAGCAGACCATTCATCACGGAACACTGTCACTGTGGTAACACCAGTTTCATCCACCATAATGTCCTATCTCTTCCCATTATGTTCCCACGGGTTCCTCTAGTGTTTACAACAACAATCCCACAGTGGGCTCTGGTCAAAAGCACCACAATATATAGGGAACAGGATGCCATTTGGAACACAGCCCAGTGGCGAGGATGTTTCTGTTTCTGACACTCTGCTCCCTCATTCATCAATCCCCTTCATTCATAGGCCCACGTCTGATGATGACAATGAAAAGATTTTACAATAGTGAGAGCCATGAGCAAAAACTCATTCCATCATTATCCATCATGCAACAGTCAGACATTCCAGCAGCCAGCCGGACAGACAGATGTAGTATAGATGTATGTTCCACTGACCTAATCTGTGATGACTGACTGGGTTGGGTGCTACCTGCTGGAAAAATCTTAAAAGAGACCTTCATTAGTGGTAGTTATCCGTAGGTAGATTCTGGCTCTGGGTCTATGTCCCAAATGTTCCTTACTTTATTATGTTCTTCTTATTTCTTATTTCTATGTCTTGCGTGTTTTTGTTCTACCTTGTTATTGTTATTTATTACTGCATTGTTGAGTTTAGAGCTTGCAAGAAAGGCATTTCACTGTTCTTGTGCATGTGACATTAAAACTTGAAACTGGAAAATGGCACCCTATTCCTAATATACTGCACTACTTAGGGAGTAGGGTGCCATTTGGGATGTAGTAGAGTCTAGGACAAGACTGAGGACTGAGGCCTAGTAGTTATAGAGGGGAACCAAGAACCCATACATCTAACCTCTTCACCAATCCATCTATAGCATCACTAGCATATATGCATGTATAACCGCAAACCCAGTAGGAAATATTAGATTTCTACAGTACATAATGAGAATTTCAAGATTACGTCAATTAAATTAAATCATAGGATTTAATGCTATATCAACTGATATATCCTTTCGTGTATCCTCATAAAAATATAACATAAGGCCAGGTAATCTACTGCGCAACACCTCCAATGCACAAACTGCACATAAAACCCACACCAACTGAAACAACAGTAGTAAATACATCTCCAAAGACCTAAAGAGATATTTCCATCATAGGTAAATCTGCTTAATCACCCACTATAACTGACTTCTCTATGGACTTTGTCTTCTTCAGTAGACTTTCCCCTGCCACTGAAGTCCCAGAAGAGATAAAAATGGGTGTTTTATGGAGGTACTGTATATCTGACCAAATCCCCTCTGACTTCCTCAGCAGTCTCTCCACTCCCACTGTGGTCGCAGTAGGCTAGGTTCAGCTAGGTTACCTTTCTGCTGTGAGATAACTAGCCTGCATGTCTTGTTCTCTCTGGCTCACAGTCCCAGTTCAACCCAGCGCTCTGGTGAGTGTTAGTTAACACACAGGAGTACAGGACAGGGTGTGTGTCCAAAATGGCACCCTATTCTCTATGTAGTGCACTACTTTTGACCAGGGCCCAATAGGGCTCTGATACAAAAGTAGTGCACTATAAATGGAAAAGTGTGTGATTTGGGATGTATCCAGGGGCTGGGAGGGGGGGAAGTACTCTGTTCTGCTCTGCTCTCTGACCGCAATGCTGGCTATATTAGAGACATGATTCCCTAAACACCACAGCTGAGTTTGTTTCTGGCACTTTTCCCTTATCTCTGGCTAGCTAGCTAACTGATCCTCCCACAACACCTATTAAATCTGTCTAGTGTGACCTGTCGAATTTGTCTACTGAATCTTAAAAGGAAACAATGGATGTGTCCCAAATGACACCATATTCCCCATATAATCCAGTACTATGACCGGTGGTAACCATGGTCAAAAGTAGTGCACTATATATGGGGAATAGGGTGCCATTTCGACCTATTCAATATTTTGCCTTGATCACCATCGTTTGGGTTCAAACACATTTTTTAACTCATCGCTATTGTCATTTATGAAAGTAAACACAAAATATATCATATTGTTTATTTACCATTATTTTACCAGGTAAGTTCACTAAGAACATATGATCTTTAATCATTATCATAGCTTCAATTTGTCATATCCAACATCTAAAACCTCCTGCTCTAAAACATAGAAAACATACTCATACTGTAATGTAAAGTATTTTGTATCTCTCTGTTGTGCCCCGAGGGTTAACAGTAAGCTAGACTCACAGGAGAAGGGCATAAAGTCACATATGTTCAACAGAGAAATAATGAGGGGAAAAATAACATTTGCAGGGAGACAGGGAGGAATGTCTGGGTCTGAGTCCCAAATGGTACCCTTTTCTCTAGATAGTGCACTACTGTTGACCAGAGCTCTATGGGACCACATTTTGACCAGAGCTCTATGGGACCACATTTTGACCAGAGCTCTATGGGACCACATTTTGACCAGAGCTCTATGGGACCACATTTTGACCAGAGCTCTATGGGACCACATTTTGACCAGAGCTCTATGGGACCACATTTTGACCAGAGCTCTATGGGACCACATTTTGACCAGAGCTCTATGGGACCACATTTTGACCAGAGCTCTATGGGACCACATTTTAACCAGAGCTCTATGGGACCACATTTTGACCAGAGCTCTATGGGACCACATTTTGACCAGAGCTCTATGGGCCCACATTTTAACCAGAGCTCTATGGGACCACATTTTAACCAGAGCTCTATGGGACCACATTTTAACCAGATCTCTATGGGACCACATTTGACCAGAGCTCTATGGGACCACATTTGACCAGAGCTCTATGGGCCCTTCACCAGATTGAAGTTGCATCATCCACAAGCAAAACATATCCTCTCTCCAAACCCCCAACTTATGGTTTGTCTGTGCGGCCGTGTGACTCTGTAATGCCATGTATTCTTCCTATTCTGTTAACTATCAGCAATTATCTCCCTGTCAAATCCTGAAGTGACAAATTCCCCTTATATCCCGCCTGGCAGTATCATCAACCGGACACCAGGCTGATGTGATGGAGACTAAATCACTGCCGTAACTCTGAGTCCTGACAGACAAATGTGGTGCCTTGGAAAAGCTAGGCCCATCACTCTGAACAGGAAGAAGAAACAACTCTTCTCCACTCCTCCCTCTCTCCCAGTTGACCTTTTTTCTCTCCCTGTGAGAGGAGATTAAATACCGCAGATACTGTAGGTAAAGACTGCATCCCAAATGGCACCTTTTTCCCTATATAGTGCACTACTTTTGACCAGGACCCAGGTCGAAAGTAGTGCACTATATAAGGAATACGGTGCCATTTGGGATGCAACCATGGTCTGTTTCCAAAATATGAGAATTATTAATGGACTTTGCAGAGGGACGTTTAATCTTGTGCCAAGTCGCAGTCATCGTTTTACCTTGGGCTGTTTTTTCCTTACAGATGGGCACAGAAAAACAGGAACTATGCTTTACCCTTCCTACACTGCAAAGGCAAAGGAAGTGTGTTGTGCCGGAGAAGTGGTGTCAGAGAGATAATAACCAGACTTTTTTTTATAGTATCAGGTTAAAGACAATGAGATTATGGGAATAGAGATCGGACAAAACACAAAACAGGTTTCAACACTGCATGGTTTGGGTCCAGTGATAATTCTCATCTTTTAAAAGCTACGTTCAAAGACCAAAGCGTCCTGTATGTGTGCTATACTTACACATTGCCTCAAAAAGTGTGACATGTCGTGGTCCACAAACAAAGCTCTGAAAAAGGGTGTGGAATGTCTGTTTCACTGTATCTAAGCTACTTTTATGCACTATTACAAATACTCCTTAAAAACATGACCAACGTGTATGACTAAACAACACATTTGGGTATCCAGTATCCACTGAACATGTAACTGTTTTCCACTTCCCTCGGCCCAATCTCCTCCCAGTCCATTTTCACCAGAAGCTAATACCCTCCGTGTTGTTAACAGCGTTGTGCTAGATTGGGACTGAGACGACAGAAAGCACACTTCCTCTGAAATGTGCTTGCCTGTAGCCACATGGTACTTTTCACACGAGAGTCACAAGTCAGGTCCCTGTCACCCCCTGGCCCTAGAGAGGCTTTTATTCTCTATTTTGGTTAGGCTAGGGTGTGACTAGGTTGGGCATTCTAGTTTCTTTATTTCTATGTTTTCTGTTTCTATGTTTTGGCCGGGTATGGTTCCCAATCAGGGATAGCTGTCTATCGTTGTCTCTGATTGGGAATCATACTTAGGCAGCCTGTTTTTCCACCTTAGTTGTGGGTAGTTATCTGTGTTAGTGGCCTGTATAGCCCTAGTCAGCGGCACGGTCGTGTTTGTTGTTTTGTACGCTCACCATGCTGCACCTTGGTCCGGTCATTTCCCTGACGACATTCGTGACAGTCCCAAAGCCAAAATGATGTGTCAATCAGAATAACTTGATAGGATATTGAATTACCCTCTTGTGTCTTGGACCTCGCGTCCCATTGAACCGCGGCTCATTGACTAACGTAATTGGTTACCCTGGCTGAACGAACTACCCGATGGGTCAGTTTATCTAAGCCAAGCAAAATCTAGCCTATAATCAACTTTGGTGTTTTTTGTTGTTGTTTTCTGTATCTATCTATCTATCTATCTATCTATCAGAAAAAAAAGAAACATCCCTTTGTCAGGACCCTGTCTTTCTAAGATAATTTGATATTCATTGTAAAGGGTTTAAACACTTTTACCCATGCTTGTTCAATGAACCATAAACAATTAATGAACATGCACCTGTGGAAGGGTCGTTAAGACACTAACAGCTTAACAGACGGTAGGCTATTAAGGTCACAGTTAGGACACTAAAGAGCCCTTTCTACTGACTCTGAAAAACACCAAAAGAAAGATGCCCAGGGTCCCTGTTCATCTGCGTGAACGTGCCTTTGGCATGCTGCAAGGAGGCATGAGGACTGCAGATGTGGCCAGGAAAATAAATTGCAATGTCCGGAATGTGAGAACCCTAAGACAGCGCTACAGGGAGACAGGACGGACAGCTGATCGTCCTCACAATAGCAGACCACGTGTAACAACACCTGCACAGGATCGGTACACCCGAACATCACACCTGCGGGACAGGTACAGGATGGCAACAACAACTGCCCGAGTTACACCAGGAACAGACAATCCCTCCACCTGTGCTCAGACTGTCCGCAATAGGCTGAGAGAGGCTGGACTGAGGGCTTGTAGGCCTGCTGTAAGGCAGGTCTTCACCAGACATCACCGGCAACAATGTCGCCTATGGGCACAAACCCACCGTCGCTGGACCAGACAGGACTGGCATAAAGTGCTCTTCATTGATGAGTCACGGTTTTGTCTCACCAGGGGTGATGGTCGGATTCGCTTTTATCGTCGAAGGAATGAGCGTTACACTGAGTGAGGCCTGTACTCTGGAGCGGGATCAATTTGGAGGTGGAGGGTCCGTCATGGTCTGGGGTGGTGTGTCACAGCATCATCGGACTGTGCCTGTTGTCATTGCAGGCAATCTCCACTCTGTGCGTTCCAGGGAAGATATCCTCCTCCCTCATGTGGTACCCTTCATGCAGGCTCATCCTGACATGACCCTCCAGCAAGACAATACCACCAGCCATACTGCTCATTCTGTGCATGATTTCCTGCAAGACAGGAATGTCAGTGTTCTGCCATGGCCAGCGAAGAGCCCGGATCTCAATCCCATTGAGCATGTCTGGGACTTGTTGGATCGGAGGGTGAGGGCTAGGGCCATTCCCCCCAGAAATGTCCGGGAACTTGCAGGTGCCTTGGTGGAAGAGTGGGGTAACATCTCACAGCAAGAACTGGCAAATCTGGTGTAGTCCATGAGGAGGAGATGCACTGCAGTACTTCATGCAGCTGGTGGCACACCAGATAATGACTGTTACTTTTGATTTTGACCCCCCTCACATCACCCCCCTCACATCATTCCATTTCTGTTAGTCACATGTCTGTGGAACTTGTTCAGTTTACGTCTCAGTTGTTGAATCTTGTTATGTTCATACAAATATTTACACATGTTAAGTTTGCTGAAAATAAACGCAGTTGACAGTGAGAGGACATTTATTTTTTTACTGAGTTTAGATGTGCCGACGCTGCTAAAAGACTTCTATGGAATGAGGTGCTCTTCTCAAAAAAAGAGAAGGTTGTAGCGTCTCCCAAAGGGACCGCGATGATAGAGTGTTTGTGTGTCACTGGAAAAGGGTATTTTTGTGTCGGCCGTAGCAGCAGCCCCTCAAATAGCTCCTTTGCAATTTCCTCCTCTTCCATTCTACTTGAGCAGCCGATAACTAAGAACATTAGTTTTATGCGACTTGCCAAGCTTAAATGAAAAGAGAGCTAACTGTAATGACACTACAATTAATTGTCCCAATAGACAGACATCCGCGAGACAAGATATTGACTTCATTACTGGATAATGAATTATACCATTAAGTCAGCCAGGGGTCACCTTGTGTATCAGACACAACGGCTAATATATTGACATCTTCTCTGGAATAAGATAAATTCAGATATGACTGATAAGGCTGATTAGAAGACTCATCCACCATGCAGAGGCAAGGCCTCAGGAGCTGAGTAGTGTGTGTGTGTGTGTGTGTGTGTGTGTGTGTGTGTGTGTGTGTGTGTGTGTGTGTGTGTGTGTGTGCGTGTGCGTGTGCGTGTGCGCGTGTGTGTGTGTGTGTGTGTGTGCGTGCGTGCGTGCGTTAAAGGGCGTTAGGGAGACTTATTAAGTAAAGTGAATGTCCCTCTGTATGGATTCTCTGTATGTCAGAAGAACCATCTGAATGCCAAGGGCAAAGGAGACATTATTATGCAATACAGACTTTCAGGAGTGCATGGACCACACACCTCCCCTATCTTTACCAATATTTAATTTGGCCAAAGCATCCATCCACATAGAAGTTCAGTCTGGAAGCCGTTGGGTTTCTCTGACCTTGGCATTTCTTCTCCACGCTCTCTGTTCTCTTTCTGTTCTGATTATTGAGAACGCTCCGCCTGCAGTACCTCTCCTCATTTGTCATGATTATTGCAGATCTTTTAAACTGTCATCTGTGAGCGTGGATCAATGGCTTGTCGACTTCCCCTTTGTCATATTGGCAACGCAAACAGCCTTTCCCTTCTAAATGAGACCCCTTACTTCTCTGTCTATCAACTGTCCGTCTGGGAGGGTAATCCGATCCCTTTGTTAGATCTGTCTACCAATCTTCCCTCCAATCAAACGCCCTGCCACTTGTATAACACGCACGCACGCCCGCACGCCCGCACACACACACACACACGCACAAACACACACACACACACACACACACACACACACACACACACACACACACACACACACACACACACACACACAATCTACAAATGACTAATATTTTACTGTATTAGCTCAATTCCTTATACACTACCGTTCAAAAGTTTGGGGTCACTTAGAAATGTCCTTGTTTTTGAAAGAAAAGCACATTTTTGTCCATTAAATAACATCAAATTGATCAGAAATACAGTGTAGACATTGTTAATGTTGTAAATGACTATTGGAAACTAGACTATTCCATGCGAGAAATGACTAGGCTATTCCATGCAAGAAATTGTCAAGAAACTGAACGCTGTGTACTACTCCCTTCACAGAACAGGGAAAACTGGCTCAAACCAGAATAAAAAGAGGAGTGGGAGGCCCCGGTGCACAACTGAGCAAGAGGACAAGTACATTAGAGTGTCTAGTTTGAGAAACAGATTCCTCACAAGTCCTCAACTGTAATCGAACCCAGAAATGCTGATGCTCCAGATACTCTAGTCTAGTTTAAAGAAGGCCAGTTTTATTTCTTCTTTAATCAGAACCACAGTTTTCAGCTGTGCTAACTTCATTTCAAAAGGGTTTCCTAATGATCAATTAGCTTTTTTAAATTATAAACTTGGATTAGCTAACACAACGTGCCATTTGAACACAGGAGTGATGGTTGCTGATAATGGTCCTCTGTAAGCCTATGTAGATATTCCATTAAAAATCTGTCGTTTCCAGCGACAATAGTCATTTACAACATTAACAATGTCTTCACTGTATTTCTGATCAATTTAATGTTATTTTAATGGACAAAAATTGCGTTTTTCTTTCAAAAACAAGGACATTTCTAATTGACCCCAAACTTTTGAACAGTAGTGTATATACACTGTACATGCAGGTTGACTATAAAACAACCCATGGCCTGTCTACCACAATGTCAAAGCTATGCTTTTCAAAATGAACAGTTCTATTGAATTGCATTGAAAGAGGTAGAGGTGGTGGTGGTGGGTGCATTTTAACTTGCATTTACAATGTAAAGCAGTTGACAATCCAATTTTTTGGCTGTCAAAATTAAATTGTAATGAGGGCAGATTTAATAATGAACCCAGACCCACACCAAACGGAACAACAACTGGTGGTAGGCTGTGTCTACATCCCAAATGGCACCATATTCTTTGTATAAAGTGCACTACTTTTGACCAGAAGCCTAAAGGCCCTGGTCAAAGGTATCATACTATATAGGGACAGTATATAGGCACTATACAAGTTATTGTTACTCATTGTGCATTTATTCCTCGTTTTATATATATTTTTCTATTATTTCTCTATTTTTCTCTCTGCGTTGTTGGGGAAGGGCCTGTTTCACTGTTTGTCTTCAACTGTTGTTTACGAAGCATGTGAAACATTTTATTTTATTTCATTGATTTGGGAATAGGGTGCCATTTGGGATGCAACCTAGTAGACACGACTAGCTGCTGATGATCTGTCTCCCTTTAAGGACTAGTAGAATTCTGTACCTGTAACAAACCAGCCATTCCCAATCCACTCACCCCACCCCACAGACTAGACATTAGCCAGTCTCACTCTGTCTGTCTCTACCCTGTCCCTATTCCTACAGTGGCTTGCGAAAGTATTCACCCCCCTTGGCATTTTGTTTCCTTACAACCTGGAATTAAAAAAAAAAAAAATTGGGGGGGGGGGGGGGGGGGGTTGTATCATTTGATTTACACAACATGCCTACCACTTTGAAGATGCAAAATATTTTTATTGTGAAACAAATAAGAAATAAGACAAAAAAACAGAAAACGTGAGCATGCATAAATATTCCCCCCCCCCCCCCAAAGTCAATACTTTGTAGAGCCACCTTTTGCAGCAATTACAGCTGCAAGTCTCTTGGGATATGTCTCTATAAGCTTGGCACATCTAGCCACTGGGATATTTCCCCATTCTTCAAGGCAAAACTTCTCCAGTCAAGTTGGATGGGTTCCGCTGGTGTACAGCAATCTTTAAGTCACACCACAGATTCTCAATTGGATTGAGGTCGGGCTTTGCCTAGGCCATTCCAAGACGTGTAAATGTTTCCCCTTAAACCACTCGAGTGTTGCTTTAGCAGTATGCTTAGGGTTATTGTCCTGTTGGAAGGTGAACCTCCGTCCCAGTCTCAAATCTCTGGAAGACTGAAACAGGTTTCCCTCAAGAATTTCCCTGTATCTAGCTCCATCCATCATTCCTGTCGTGTTCTCAGGATGATGAAAGGTGTTGGGTTTGCACCAGACATGGCGTTTTCCTTGATGGCCAAGAAGTTCAATTTTGGTCACATCTGACCAGAGTACCTTCTTCCATATGTTTGGGGAGTCTCCCACATGCCTTCTGGCGAACACCAAACGGGTTTGCTTATTTTTTCTTTAAGCAATGGCTTTTTCTGGCCACTCTTCCGTAAAGCCCAGCTCTGTGGAGAGTACGACTGAAAGTGGTCCTATGGACAGATACTCCAATCTCCGCTGTGGAGCATTGCAGCTCCTTCAGGGTTATCTTTGGTCTCTTTGTTGCCTCTCTGATTAATGCCCTCGTTGCCTGGTCCATGAGTTTTGGTGGGCAGCCCTCTCTTGGCAGGTTTGTTGTGGTGCCATAGTCTTTTTATTGTTTTTATAATGGATTTAATGGTGCTCTGTTGGATGTTCGGAATTTTTTTATAACCCAATCCTGATCTTTGTCCCTGACCTATTTGGAGAGCTCCTAGGTCTTCATGGTGCCGCTTACTTGGTGGTGCCCCTTGCCTAGTGGTGTTGCAGACTCTGGGGCCTTTCAGAACAGATGTATGTATACTGAGATCATGTGACACTTAGATTGCACACAGGTGAGCTTTATTTAACTAATTATGTGACTACTGAAGGTAATTGGTTGCACCAAATCTTATTTAGGGGCTTCATAGCAAAGGAGGTGAATACATACAGTATGCACGCACCACTTTTCCGTTTTTTTTAAATAAGTCCTTTATTTTCATTTCACTTCACCAATTTGGACTATTTTGTGTATGTCCATTACATGAAATCCAAATAAAAATCAATTCCAAGGAGGATGAATACTTTTGCAAGGCACTTTACAACTGTTAGTGTCTTTGGAGTGTCTTTTGTCTCTACCCATTTCCCCATATTCCTTTCTTCCTTCTGTCTGTCTCAACCCATTCTACCATATTCCTTCCCTCCTTCTGTCTGTCTACCCATTCCACCATATTCCTTCCCTCCTTCTGTCTGTCTCAACTCAGCAGCATACCACCCTGCATACCACTGCTGGCTTGTTTCTGAAGCTAAGCAGGGTTGGTCCTGGTCAGTTCCTAGATGGGAGACCAGATGCTGCTGGAAGTGGTGTTGGAGGGCCAGTAGGAGGCACTCTTTCCTCTGGTCTAAAAAGTGATTGGGGACACTGCCCTGTGTAGGGTGCCGTCTTTCGGATGGGATGTTAAATGGTTGTCCTGACTCTCTGAGGTCATTAAAGATCCCATGGCATCATACGAGTAGGGGTGTTAACCCTGGTGTCCTGGCTAAATTCCCAATCTGGCCCTCAAACCATCACGGTCACCTGATAATCCCCAGTTTACAATTGGCTTATTCCTCTCCCCTGTAACTATTCCCCAGGTTGTTGCTGCAAATGAGAATGTGTTCTCAGTCAACATACCTGGTAAAATAACAGATAAATGAAATTCCACCATATTCCTTCTATCCGTTCCACCATATTCCTTTCCCGCTTCTCTGCAAGTGGATGAGCAGCGCTGATGATCTGTCTCCCTAAAGGACTGGTACTGTACCTGTAACCAGCCCAATAACCACCCCACAGACATGACCTAGTCTCACTCTGTCCCCCTTCTCTCTCTGCGAGTGGTTGAGCAGGCCTGACAGGCGGATTCCTTTTCTTCTGGATGTATTAAAGGCACTTTCCTGCTCTGACAGCCAGCCTGCTCTGTTCTGTTCTGCTAGCCACCTTCTAGCTCCAGATCACATCCAAAATGGCACCCTAGTCCCTATAAAGTGCACTACTTTTGACCAGAACCCTTTGGCCCTATATAGGGAATAGGGTGCCATTTGTGACACAGCCCCAGTCTTCACACTACTCTGGGCAGCCACTACGTCTTGACAGACCCCTGTCACTACCCATCAGCCTCTCTGCTCCTGCTCTGCTCCGCTTTGCTCTCCACAAGATCCAGCTCTCCCGCCTTTGCGCACGCAGACCCACTTTCACCAACCAGCACAATTATTTTTTATGACAAGCCATCCATCAGCTTTAACTTTAAAGCACTTTCCACTGATATCCATTGTTACACTTCTGTGCACTCTTTTTTCCACGCAGCCAGGCAGCTGGTGCGGCACTGCGTGAGAGGATCTGTGAAAAAATATGATACCAGACATTCAAACTAGCGAACCATGTAAATCTACTTAGTCTCTCTTCGCTTTATTTCACATTTTATAAGTTCCATTTTTGGAAGGTGAATTATGTTTATTTGTTGTGCATATTATGCCCTTTTCAAATCTGATTTGAGTGCCCTAAATTGCGTCGTGAAAAAATGTTATAATTTGTCAGCTATCGGAGGGGCGTGGACTCAAGTCAAACTGAAATGAGCAGCTGAACTATTAAAGACTGAGTGTCTTCTGCATGGAGTAATTTGAGGAACTTAAAATAACAGTAAACAGTGATTAGAGATACAATATTCTTAATGCTGATAATGATAGAGCCATCAAGCTTGATGTGATTTGAAAATACCATATATTATTGCTGAGAAAAGCCATTATCAGATCAGCTCAATTATGTTTTATGAACCGTGATGGGGACCAATTATTACTGTGTAACTAACTGTATTGTAACTGATGCAACCTATACAGTGTGGAATCAGTCACCACTGATCCCTATCATTATTCTCAGAGACTATTTATACCATCAAACACAGATGGCTTGTAAACATTTATGCAATGGGTGGGTCTAATCCTGGACGCTGATTGGATAAAACCGCGTTCCTGCCGTTGTCTATTCCAAAAGTTACCACCGGCTAACTCTGCGTTTACACAAGGAAGCAGCATCGTGTGATGAAACATCGGAAGCCATTCACTTTCATTGGAAAGAAAGCGAGAGAAGCGGAGTGGGCAGGGGACCATTGAGTGATACGAGCATGGGAGCTGAGCAGGGCGTGGGTAAAGTTGGAAAAAGCTGAACTTTATTCAAATCCTCTGCTATATCGCGACGCTAGTGACCAATCGAAGCTCACTATAGCATCTACCCCCTGCTGGATTGGTTGACAATGGCTGTTGATGCCTAGTTTGCTTGCTAGCTTGTTTGCACTCACATGAGGGCGAGGCTAGCGTAGCTATGTGAGTGCCACTTGTCTAGTGTAAATGGCCAGTAAGGCTATGATGTTGAAATGCCTATTTACTGTTCCATCTCACTGCACAATCCACTGTGTCATCAGCCCAGCAATTTATAAACTTGATCTCCACTGTAAAAAGCAACTAGATATTATCTCCCCTTTCTTTTAGACTAGCAATTGGTTTTCAACAGCCGAGATTTAAATCTGTCTCGTTTCAATATTGAAATTCGATCTCCACTCTACCATTCAGGATTAACGTGTCAGGACAAGACAGACAACTTTTCTCAACAAGTTGAAATCATGAATCAGCGTAATTTGTAAGGATATACAAAGAAATGTCAATGGAAAAACAGGTCAAACTAATCGAAATGCAGCTAGTTTGCTGTCTTTCCATCTTCAGTTTGAAGTGATTGTGTTAGCTGTGTAGTTGGCTAGCTCCTCTGAATAGTGTCCTGACAAGAGAGCAAATATTCTATGCCAAGCGAAATCACGCATGATTAGCTCATTGTTATGGATATATACAAATAAATGTCACTAGAAAACAGTTGAAACATAAGCAGATGCAGATACTTTGCTGTTATTCAGGCTGCACTGTTTGATGTGACCATGTTAGCCGGCTATCTAGCATGCAAGTGATAAGAACGTTGCCAGCGAGCATGACAACGGAACATTTCGAACGAACGACTTGGTTGCGTCCATAGATACAGAATAAAAAGATTTCACGACTGGGTCGCATCTCTGACAACCAAACCAATAGAATTAAGGACCAGCAATCTTGGTTAGCAATCTTGGTTAGCAACCATAGATTTGCAGAACTCTAGATTTGTGTCGCGACTTCGTCTCTGGTCTAACAACACCAGTGCCAATATATCCTCCAAACACCGGCTTCTCGGGCACTATCACTTAATTGGAGATCCAAGCGAAAGATCTGGCATTGATCATCTCCCGCCAGTGGTCGCACAGTGCAACACTGAATGTGGGGCCTTAGGTGTCTAGGCCTTATAGAGATCTTTCTCTTCAGGCATAATAGCACAGTTCACACAAGCATGCTGGTGTCCCCTTGAGTCCCCCAGATGCTGCTCCCACCTCCCCATCCTGCTCTCGTCATTAACTCTCACACTGAGATTTGAATTAATGTTCCTCGCGGCACAAGACAGATTCTGCATCAGGCCACGTTTTCAGAGCTGTCAGTCTAATTAAAGAGGCTAGACCCAGATGGATGATGGGCCAGAGCAGTCTCTCTCTCGATGTATTAGTATCGATGGCACTTAATCGTGATGACCCCACCCGGTCTCGAGTCACAAGGCACCCCAGTGGTTCTGAGTACCCACAGGCTCAAAGCTACAATCTCTTCCATGTGAGGGAGAGGTTATGTATTGCAATAGTTAAAATAGCCTATAGGCTGTAAAGCTCTATCAGGACAATAGTAAAAACATCATCATATGCAGCAAGAAAACAGCAACATTTATTCCAATAATTTAATGAAACGTTATATCACAGCAACAAAGTGTGAACATATGGTTATGAATGACTAAGATGGTTCCAGAATCTGTTGACTTTCCTCCTCTATCATGGGATTGTTTAGATGTATAATTAATCATGTGTTGATAACTGAGATATAATGAGAACATCCCCCATTCAGCCTGGAGTCTATGACTTGATACTAGCTGCCTGTTATTCTAACCAGTACGTGTTGGTTGTTTTCTCTCTCCCCCTCTCTCTCGGTTGATTCTGTGCTATTAGAAAGATTGAAAGTATACAACATGTGAAGCATTACAGCACACAAAGGGATCAAAAGAGGGAGATAGATGGGATGGGCAGAGGGAAGCCGAGGGGTGGGACTTACGACTGGAGCAGATCAGGTTTGAGAATTGTTCTAAAAAAAGGACATGGGGACTTGGGAATTTGGTTGGAGCAGCTTCACTTCAGGTGTAGAATGCATGTTGTTTTTTTTAATAAAAAAATAAATACAAAAATAGCTGATCTATGGTATTAATTTAGTGTCTTTTCACCTTTCATCCCAAAGCAGCATTGTAAGGTGAGAGGAGTGGTGTGTGTGTGTAAGTGTGTGTAAGTGTGTGTGCGTGCGTGCAAGCGTGCGCAAACCCATCTGTGGGTCGCAGTGGCAGTACAGTGCTGTCCTGGTGGCTGGCCTGGCCAGTGTGGCTGGCAGTACGGGGTTAACTTCAACCTCCTTGCTGCCTCCCTGTCTGACACTGTATTAATCACCATTGATGTGTGCTCTAAAAGGATTGCTGCAGGAAATAAAGACCCTGTGGTGTCAGGCGCCTTGCCCTGATGTGACTCCATCAGACAAGTGGATGCGTATTGACAAGGCGAGAAGAGGAGAGAGGGAGCAATCAGTCCGAGAGTCAGTCACCTTGGAACTGACGCAATGTCATGAAAGTCCACACCATTATTCCTCACCTTCCCAGACTGCACAGGAGGAGCATTATTTAAAGTCAAACATCTAGCCTACACACAGGCTGAAAGTCACCAGAAGGACGGAACACACATACAGTGGCGGACACACACAAGCAAGCAGGCACACCGAACACACACACACACCACTCCTCCCACAGATCAGAGCACCGACCACCGAGACCCTTTCATCACTCCTACTGGCACCTAGAAGTCGAGGAGGACGCCAAGCCATTTATTGACATGTCTTGACCATCTTAATGTTAAATACCCTGGAAACACCACATTATTTGGTAGGTGATGCTTACCGCTCTATAAATATAAATTAAGTTCCTGCGCCAAATTCAAGGAGTTTTATTAGTTGGGATGCATGCCAAATGGGTCCCTATTCCCTACATACTGTACTACTTAGGGAAAAGGCTGCTATTTGTGACGCACTCTTTGGAGTAGTAATTTAATGAGCACCAGTAGCTCATGACGGCTTCAGTATTCTCATTAATAAGCTGAACTTTTCTCTTTGTTGAAGAGGGCTGATCGCTATTACATGCCTCAAAAGTTAAAGTAATTTAATTTAATCCATTTTATTTCATTATTTGAGAGGTAAAAGAAAAATCTCTGCATGGAAATTTGACACATCAGTGTGAATGAACAAACACTAGGAAAGTGATTCTCTAAAGAACTGAACTTAGATAAAAGCAGATAAAGATTTATTGAAATGTATTTTTCAAATATTATTGTATTGAAATATATTGAAAGGGGAAAAAATGTATATATGTATTTAACCACTTAGAGTCTATATTACAGGAGGGGAGAGTTGGGTGAGTTGATAAATATTTTACATTCATGATCACTCTAAGAGAAATATAGTATCCTTTCTAACAAAGATATCTACATATATTTCAGGATGTTGTGTATCCCTGGAAATAATCAGAATTCAAGTAAACATAACAGTTTTCAAAACATAGCTTGTCCAAAAAAAGTGATCTCGTGGCACAACTTACACCGGGTATGGGGTAAATTGAGCCACAGGAAAGGGTAAGTTAAGCAGGCTACACATTTCTGTACTGAATGAAGTATTACCACCACCTTTTTAAAACCATGTCTATCTTTATTTCCCAAACACATTTTTAACACAGGCATTAACAAATACTTTGTACTTTTTTAAAACTTTTAACATATTCCAAGCAAAATTGTACTATACCGGCTCCGACGCTCGTCGGACGTGGCAGGGCTTGCAAACCATTACAGACTACAAAGGGAAGCACAGCCGAGAGCTTCCCAGTGACACGAGCCTACCACACAAGCGAAAAAACTTCTATGCTCGCTTCGAGGCAAGTGACACTGAAACACGCATGAGAGCATCAGCTGTTCCGGATGACTGTGTGATCACGCTCTCTGCAGCCGATGTGAGTAAGACTTTCAAACAGGTCAACATTCACAAGGCCTCAGGACCAGACGGATTACCAGGACATGTACTCCTAGCATGCGCTGACGAACTGGCAAGTGTCTTCACTGACATTTTCAACCTTTCCCTGTCTGAGTCTGTAATACCAACATGTTTCAAGCAGACCACCATAGTCCCTGTGCCCAAGAACACTAAGGTATCCTGCCTAAATGACTACCGACCCGTAGCACTCACGTCTGTAGCCATGAAATGCTTTGAAAGGCTGGTCAGGGCTGACATCAACACCATTATCCCAGAAACCCTGGCCCACTCCAATTTGCATCACCAACAGATCCACAGATGACGGAACCACAATCTCTATTGCACTCCACACTGCCCTTTTACACCTGGACAAAAGGAACTCCTATGTGAGAATGATATTCATTGACTACAGCTCAGCGTTCAACACCATAGTACCCTCAAAGCTCATCACTAAGCTAAGGACCCTGGGACTAAACACCTCCCTCTGCAACTGGATCCTGGACTTCCTGACGGGCTGCCCCCAGGTGATAAGGGTAAGTAACAACACATCCGCCATGCTGATCCTCAACACGGGGGCCCCTCAGGGGTGTGTGCTCAGCCCACTCCTGTACTCCCTGTACTCCCTCCACTCATGACTGCACGGCCAGGTACGACTCCAACACCATCATTAAGTTTTCTGATGACACAATAGTGGTAGGCCTGATCACCGACAACGATGAGACAGCCTATAGGGAGGAGGTCAGAGACCTGACCGTGTGGGGCAAGGACAACAACCTCTTCCTCAACGTGATCAAGACAAAGGAGATTATTGTGGACTACAGGAAAAGGAAGACCAGACATGCCCCCATTCTCATCGACGGTGCTGTAGTGGACCAGGTTGAGAGCTTCAAGTTCCTTGGCGTCCACATCATCAACAAACTAACATGGTCCAAGCACACCAAGACAGTCGTGAAGAGGGCACAACATAACCTATTCCCCTCAGGAGACCAAAAAGATGGGTCCTCAGATCCTCAAAAGGCTTTACAGCGGCATCATTAAGAGCATCCTGACGGGTTGCATCACTGCCTGGTATGGAAACTGCTCGGCCTCCGACCGCAAGGCACTACAGAAAGTAGTGCGTACGATACAGTACAGTGCCTTGCGAAAGTATTCGGCCCCCTTGAACTTTGCAACCTTTTGCCACATTTCAGGCTTCAAACATAAAGATATAAAACTGTATATTTTTGTGAAGAATCAACAACAAGTGGGACACAATCATGAAGTGGAACGACATTTATTGGATATTTCAAACTTTTTTAACAAATCAAAAACTGAAAAATTGTGCGTGCAAAATTATTCAGCCCCCTTAAGTTAATACTTTGTAGCGCCACCTTTTGCTGCGATTACAGCTGTAAGTCGCTTGGGGTATGTCTCTATCAGTTTTGCACATCGAGAGACTGAATTTTTTTCCCATTCCTCCTTGCAAAACAGCTTGAGCTCAGTGAGGTTGGATGGAGAGCATTTGTGAACAGCAGTTTTCAGTTCTTTCCACAGTTCTCGATTGGATTCAGGTCTGGACTTTGACTTGGCCATTCTAACACCTGGATATGTTTATTTTTGAACCATTCCATTGTAGATTTTGCTTTATGTTTTGGATCATTGTCTTGTTGGAAGACAAATCTCCGTCCCAGTCTCAGGTCTTTTGCAGACTCCATCAGGTTTTCTTCCAGAATGGTCCTGTATTTGGCTCCATCCATCTTCCCATCAATTTTAACCATCTTCCCTGTCCCTGCTGAAGAAAAGCAGGCCCAAACCATGATGCTGCCACCACCATGTTTGACAGTGGGGATGGTGTGTTGCTTTTACGCCAAACATAACATTTTGCATTGTTGCCAAAAAGTTCAATTTTGGTTTCATCTGACCAGAGCACCTTCTTCCACATGTTTGGTGTGTCTCCCAGGTGGCTTGTGGCAAACTTTAAACGACACTTTTTATGGATATCTTTAAGAAATGGCTTTCTTCTTGCCACTCTTCCATAAAGGCCAGATTTGTGCAATATACGACTGATTGTTGTCCTATGGACAGAGTCTCCCACCTCAGCTGTAGATCTCTGCAGTTCATCCAGAGTGATCATGGGCCTCTTGGCTGCATCTCTGATCAGTCTTCTCCTTGTATGAGCTGAAAGTTTAGAGGGACGGCCAGGTCTTGGTAGATTTGCAGTGGTCTGATACTCCTTCCATTTCAATATTATCGCTTGCACAGTGCTCCTTGGGATGTTTAAAGCTTGGGAAATCTTTTTGTATCCAAATCCGGCTTTAAACTTCTTCACAACAGTATCTCGGACCTGCCTGGTGTGTTCCTTGTTCTTCATGATGCTCTCTGCGCTTTTAACGGACCTCTGAGACTATCACAGTGCAGGTGCATTTATACGGAGACTTGATTACATACAGGTGGATTGTATTTATCATCATTAGTCATTTAGGTCAACATTGGATCATTCAGAGATCCTCACTGAACTTCTGGAGAGAGTTTGCTGCACTGAAAGTAAAGGGGCTGAATCATTTTGCACGCCCAATTTTTCAGTTTTTGATTTGTTAAAAAAGTTTGAAATATCCAATAAATGTCGTTCCACTTCATGATTGTGTCCCACTTGTTGTTGATTCTTCACAAAAAATACAGTTTTATATCTTTATGTTTGAAGCCTGAAATGTGGCAAAAGGTTGCAAAGTTCAAGGGGGCCGAATACTTTCGCAAGGCACTGTATATCACCGGGGCCAAGCTTCCTGCCATCCAGGACCTCTATACCAGGCGGTGTCAGAGGAAGGCCCTAAAAATTGTCAAAGACTCCAGCCACCCTAGTCGACTGTTCCCTCTGCTACCGCACGGCAAGCGGCACTGGAGCGCCAAGTCTTGGTCTAGGCTAGGCTCCTAAATAGCTTCTACCCCCAAGCCATAAGACTCCTGAACAGCTAGATAGACATACATTCCTATTTGATATCATACATTGCAAATTGATAGACACACAATTTCTGCTTAGTGACTTTAATAACTCTACCTACATTTGCATAAAACCTCAATTACCTCGACACCGGTGCCCCCGTACATTGACGTTGACTTTGTACCTGTATCCCCTGTATATACCCCGCTATTGTTATTTACTGCTGCTCTTTAATTATTTGTTATTCTTATCTCTTACTTTTTTAAGGTATCATTCATAAAACTGCATTAATGGTTAAGGCCTTGGAAGTAAGCATTTCACTCTAAGGTCTACACCATTTGTGTTTGGCTCATATGACAAATACAATTTGATTTGATTTGACATAGGCCAGGTCATGTTGTTACCTCCTATCCCTGCAATAATGTGTTGCATTTCGCCTGGGAAGAAAACACTTCAATTTGCTCAACTCGCAATTGGCTCCACCATTGGCTCAACTTACCCCATGACCATTGGCTCAACTTACCCCAAGGCAAACATTTTGACTATATTAGCCCACACAGCCACAAGGATGTACTTTCATACTAGGTTTAGGACCTCATATTGAAACGTATAGAGACCCCAACTGATGTATAGAACAATCTTAAATTGATCTACTTTGGTTTAGAAACCTTTCATGAAACCTTTAACACAATACATTCCTTTGACTTCCTGATTATTATTTGTTTTACCTAACTTGCTTACCACTTTGTCCATGTGTTTTTTTTCCTTCAACAGACTCCATGAAATGATGACCTATTCCTAAATATTTGGTCAAATGATTTATTTTGTGTATCGTTTCTTCGCTCAACTTACCCCTCTCTCCACTATATCTTCAAAACGGATATACTGTACATTATAATGTAGTTACGGGTTAGTTTCAGGGTAGTTTGAAAAGAAATATAGCGATGGTGATGTACCAGTTAAGCAATGATTCTCAAACAGAGCCCAATAAACTAGCAAAATCTTCTACATTTACTTCAAATGGAGAGGAAGGAGGAAGAGAAAGAGATTATTTGGATAAGACTTGCTGAAACACAGCACAGGGTAAGACTAGCTGAAACATAACACAGGGTAAGACTAGCTGAAACACAACACAGGGTAAGATTAGCTGAAACACAACACAGAGTAAGACTAGCTGAAACACAACACAGGGTAAGACTAGCTGAAACATAACACAGGGTAAGACTAGCTGAAACACAACACAGGGTAAGGCTAGCTGAAACACAACACAGAGTAAGGCTTACTGAATCACAGCACAGGGTAAGACTAGCTGAAACATAACACAGGGTAAGACTAGCTGAAACATAACACAGGTTAAGACTAGCTGGAACACAACACAGAGTAAGGCTTACTGAATCACAGCACAGGGTAAGAAGTATAAGACATTCGCTGACCCTCCTTGGTAGTCTACCTCTCCGAGCTGCCTTCCAAAAGGACTGTTATTTAAGAAACAATTAGGGGCAGACACACAGCAATTTGCAGGCAGTCTTACTCTTAGGCCCCCGCCCTACTGAAGGGGCCTCTCACGGTTGATTTATCACACTGTCTCCTACACCGGGCAACATAATTAATAGGACCATGGACTTCTAATTCCACCCACTTCCACAGCCTAGTGGATTTCACTTGATTTACGATGGCTAGCGCGTATGCATTTTATCAGTTCATTCGCTCGTTATTTATGCTGATGACCAATTTCAATGGGTCGCTATCATCTAACTCACTACTAATCAAAGAGAATTAGGGTTCACTGCATTATGTAGAATACGCTAATTTATTTTCAGAACAAGGAGGTTGGGTGGATTGAAACAGAACAGCAACAGCTAGCCTAGCTGCATAGTCGGATTCTGATCCCAGTGTTAGAAAGAATGGTGACAGTGCATTGAGGTCTTTCTGCTATTGTAACTAGCCACTAAACACGCACTGTGGGGTAATTAATCACTTGAATGCCTGCAAACACAAGGCAATGTTTAACTGAAGCAGGGAACAATAACAGTATTTAGATACTGATTACAATTAGGATGCCATATCATCCATCCTGGCTGATACTATGCTTCCAGTTGGCAGAGCAATGTGTATTCAGGCCCAAGTTATGGTGGGATGTCAGATTTTTATTTTGCTTCTTTTGAGCTCCAATCAAACATAATATACCAACCCAGACCATTGTGAGTGTACCACTCTACTCTGCATTGTTTTGTCAAAGGCATCTTTTAGAGAGAAACCATCCAGAAAACTAAACTATAATGCACATTATGCAGTGTAATCACCCAGGAATGTACTCCATTTCCAAATGACAGCCCAAATACTCAGCTGCCCATTTTACTCTCAATAATCTGTGACGGTTCCGACACTCTGCTCTAAAGCATTCTACTTTATGAGTAACAACCTTGCTTTTCTCATGTCTCTGTAGGATGTTAAAGCACCAAGAACACAACTGGATCGGAAACAAACAGTCCCTCTTAGGTGCAAGTCTCGAACAATAAGAATGAATTATTAGCCTGCATGCTGAAAGTAATGGCTCCTGAATCGCCGTATAGATTAATGGTATGCATTACTACAAACCCAGATAAATTGGGTCACATTGTAGCTCCCTGTTTGTTAAAAAATTACACCTGTTCAAGATGTTATGAACCCGCAAATGCTATTCTGAAGGTTAAATTGTGTATTACTATAAAACCAATTGAGATGGAGAAAACGGCTGGCAGTGGACCATTATTTAATGTCCTAGTCGGCAGTGTTACAATAGGGTAGGATTAAGATGCAATAAGCCTCAGCGAGTCAGAGAAATGGTTCCCTGTAAACAATGCAGTAAAAAAACGAGTCGCTCCGCAGCACATACAGTCGTTTTAAAGCTCCACATAAGTCATTTTAATGCTACAGCAAACTTCCCAAGACAGGAGTATCTTCTATTTACAATCACCACATATTTTATTTCACATTCAGAGTCACATTTGTAGGTCACTGTACTGCATGACAAAAACCTCTCTGTGTTGTGTAAAAAACTATATTGGGCAAAAGTAATGATAATATTACATAGGATTTATGGTACATACAGTTTTGCTAAAAACCAAGATACTTTACAACTATATTAGCCACAAGGTCAAAGAAATAACAAAAAACAACCGTGACAAAATCCACAGAAAAGACTTAAAGATTCTTCACGGTGGACTATAAGCCAACTAAATCTCCATCCTCCAGTCAGTCTCCATCCTTATTGCATTTAATTATTCAACGACACAAAGACTGATAAGGTGTTTCCACGGCGAGATTAATCACAGCGTTCCTCAGTGACAGTCAGGCAGCTCAGTAGGTGATACACCTCCAGACAATGGATGAGCCCCAAATGGCATCATTGTGCCTACACATAGTGCATTACTTTGACCAGGGCCCATAGGGCTGTGGTTAAAAGTAGTGCACTATATAGGGAATATGGCACCATTTGGGACACAGAGGTGAAGGGAACAGCCATCGACTAGCTACATCCTCCCGGTTTACAAGGTGTATCATTTAGCCCAGAGGGTAATAAGATGCACAATTTACACAGGCCTGTCTGTCAATAAGCCTGTCGATAGACGGACACTTAGCATCTATCATCCCAAGAATCAATGCCATTTTTCAGCTATGAATCCCCGGAAAATGATAGCTTTCAAATAAATGGTGGAAAGAGAAACATGACCCTCCTTGGGGAGAGATAGATAGATGTAGGGCAGCTCAACCCCCCCCCCCCCCCCCCCCCCCCCTCCCCCCTTACACCGCCCCACTGCCCACTACTCGTAACAGCTCTGGGATGCTCAGGCGTTCTTCTCAGCTCAATAGGGGAAAGGAAAGGTCACGGAATATTATAGGAGAATACCTATGTAACAAGATGTTAAGACTGACTCAGACATGACAGCAGAGCAGGCCAAGAGCTACCTGGGATAAAAGGTTGAACATCTATATCAATATCATGTAAAAAGCATCTCAATGACAATATGAAAGAGGGAAGTGGTATGACTGTGAATGTAGTAAATTGGACCTACATGGACCTTGAATTAGGCTTGTGTTAGGTTGAAGGGCACCTCTATTTGTCTATGATAGTATTAGGGGAAGATTGAAAGCCTGGTTCAATGGCGGACTTGCACAAAGATGGCAGAATTCAGATATGATGTCATTGTTTTTAGCACTATCCCCTGAGTTGTTAAACTATGGCGTGTGATATGTTTTATTTATTTATTTATGATTGTTTTTTATTTTACCTTCATTTAACCAGGTAGGCTAGTTGAGAACAAGTTCTCATTTACAACTGTGACTTGGCCAAGATAAAGCACAGAGGTTCGACACATACAACAACACAGAGTTACACATGGAATAAACAAAAGTCAATAATACAGTATAAAATAAAATAAAATAAAAGTCTATATGCAGTGAGTGCAAATGAGGCAAGATAAGGAAGATAAGGCAATAAATAGGCCATGGTGGCAAAGTAATTACAATATAGGAATTTAACACTGGAATGGTAGATGTGCAGAAGATGAATGTGCAAGTAGAGATACTGGGGTGCAAAGGAGCAAGATAAATAAATACAATATGGGGATGAGGTAGTTGGAAGGGCTATATACAGATGGGCTATGTACAGGTGCAGTGATGTGTGAGCTGCTCTGACAGCTGGTGCTTAAAGCTAGTGAGGGAGATATGAGTCTCCAACTTCAGTGATTTTTGTGAGCGTACAGGTCGCAATGGTGGGTAGTATATGGGGCTTTAGAGATAAAACGGATGGCACTGTGATAGACTGCATCCAATTTGTTGAGTAGAGTGTTGGAGGCTATTTTATAAATGACATCGCCGAAGTCGAGGATCGGTAGGATGGTCAGTTTTACGAGGGTATGTTCGGCAGCATGAGTGAAGGATGCTTTGTTGCGGAATAGGAAGCCAATTCTAGATTTCATTTTGTATTGGAGATGCTTAATGTGAGTCTGGAAAGGAGAGTTTTCAGTCTAACCAGACACCTAGGTATTTGTAGTTGTCCACATATTCTAAGTCAGAACCATCCAGAGTAGTGATGCTGGACAGGCTGGCAGGTGCGGGCAGTGATCGGCTGAAGAGCATGCAATTAGTTTTACTTGCATTTAAGAGCAGTTGGAGGCCACGGAATGAGAGTTGTATAGCATTGAAGCTCGTGTGGAGGTTAGTTAACACAGTGTCCAAAGAAGGGCCAGAAGTATACAGAATGGTGTCGTCTACGTAGAGGTGGATCAGAGTGCCAATAAATCATCACAATCTACATTTTTAAATTTGCCGGCTTCTTCAAGCTAAAATTGGGATCATGAATACTGTGCTAATGACCATACAAAAAAAGAATAATGGAGAAGAATGTACAATATGGCGAACTTAGCAAAATGAGGAATTTGTGGTAAGTGCTTGGGGGCCATCATTTTTTTGCATGCAGGGTTGCAAAATTCACAGACCTTTCCCAAAATTCACAGGTTTTCCAGAAATCCATTTTTTTTGGGGGGGGGGGGGGGGGGGGGGGTTCCCAGAATTTGCATGACATAAAATAATATTTCCATTGAGATATTAAATCAAACTTGTTGCCAGGGATATGACAGTTAGCCATTCAGGCAAGAGTATGACAGTCAGCCAGTCAGTCAAGGGTATGACAGTCAGGCAGGGGTATGATAGTCAGGCAGTGGAATGACAGTCAGCCAGGGGAATGACAGTCAGCCAGTCAAGCAAGGGTATGACAGTCAGCCAGGGGTATGACAGTCTGCCATTCAGGCAGAGGTATGACAGTCAGCCAGTCAGTCAAGGGTATGACAGTCAGCCAGGGGTATGACAGTCTGCCATTCAGGCAGAGGTATGACAGTCAGCCAGTCCAGGAGAATGACAGTCAGCCCCCCCTCCCCCTCCACCACACACCACACACCATCCCTCCATCTGTTTCCACTGGGCTGCCGCTGCTGCAGCTTGTAAAAAGAAAATGATTTACACAAATCAATCACTCAACTCATCGGCTAGCAGCCACTGGCAGCGTGTCTTTACGGCTTGACTTTAACAGCCTCACTTGATTAAAGGCTGTGGCTCCCTAACCTTTCATTTGAAGAATGATTGTCACTGAGTGACATGTACTTTTCCCCTCCAGGTTGGTTGAAGGCGAAGGTATTGGCATTCAGATTTTGTCGTGCAGGGGTGTGGTGGACTCGCTACCTACAACTGTGGTCAGATGTCACTGCTGGTGAGTAAGGTAGTAAGGTAATGGTACAGCAGCAGGTAGGGATTTACATGCATTTGAGGTAATGGTACAATAGTATTTAGTATTTTTTATATTTTATCAAGATCCCCATTAGCTGATGCCAAGGCAGCCGCTACTCTTCCTGGGGTCCAAACAGGAAAAAAAACATCACAACACGTTTACACTGCTCTGCCATGACACATTTACACTGCTCCACCATGACACTTTTACACTGCTCCACCGAGACACATTTGTACTGCTCCACCATGACACATTTGTACTGCTCCACCATGACACATTTACACTGCTCCACCATTTAGACTGCTCCACCATGACACATTTACACTGCTCCACCATGACACAATTGTACTGCTCCACCATGACACATTTACACTGCTCCACCATGACACAATTGTACTTCTCCACCGTGACACATTTACACTGCTCCACCATTTAGACTGCTCCACCATGACACATTTACACTGCTCCACCATGACACAATTGTACTGCTCCACCGTGACACATTTACACTGCTCCACCATGACACATTTACACTGCTCCACCATGACACATTTACACTGCTCCACCATGACACAATTATACTGCTCCACCATGACACATTTACACTGCTCCACCATGACACAATTGTACTGCTCCACCATGACACATTTACACTGCTCCACCATGACACAATTGTACTACTCCACCGTGACACATTTAGACTGCTCCACCGTGACACATTTACACTGCTCCACCATGACACAATTGTACTGCTCCACCATGACACATTTAGACTGCTCCACCGTGACACATTTAGACTGCTCCACCATGACACATTTACACTGCTCCACCATTTAGACTGCTCTACCATGACACATTTACACTGCTCCTCCATGACACATTTACACTGCTCCACCATGACACAATTACACTGCTCCAAATGACACATTTACACTGCTCCACCATGACACATTTACACTGCTCCACCAGGACACATGTATACTGCTCCACCATGACACATTTATACTACTCCACCATGACACATTTACACTGCTCCACCATGACACATTTACACTGCTCCACCATGACACATTTACACTGCTCCACCATGACACATATACACTGCTCCACCATGACACATATACACTGCTCCACCATGACACATTTACACTGCTCCACCATGACACATGTACACTGCTCCACCATGCCGCATTTATACTGCTCCACCATGACACATGTACACTGCTCCACCATGACACATGTACACAGCTCCACCATGACACATTTACACTGCTCCACCATGACACATTTACACTGCTCCACCACGACACATTTATACTACTCCACCATGACACATTTACACTACTCCACCATGACACATTTACACTGCTCCACCATGACACATTTACACTGCTCCACCACAACACATTTACACTGCTCCACCATGACACATTTACACTGCTCCACCATGACACATTTACACTGCTCCACCACGACACATTTATACTACTCCACCATGACACATTTACACTACTCCACCATGACACATTTACACTGCTCCAACATGACACATTTAAACTATTGCACCATGACACATGTACACTGCTCCACCATGACACATTTACACTGCTCCACCATGACACATTTACACTGCTCCACCATGACACATTTATACTGCTCCACCATGACACATTTACACTGCTCCACCAGGACACATGTATACTGCTCCACCATGACACATTTACACTGCTCCACCATGACACATTTACACTGCTCCACCATGACACATTTATACTGCTCCACCATGACACATTTACACTGCTCCACCATGACACATTTACACTGCTCCACCATGACACATTTACACTGCTCCACCATGACACATTTACACTGCTCCACCATGACACATATACACTGCTCCACCATGACACATATACACTGCTCCACCATGACACATTTACACTGCTCCACCATGACACATTTACACTACTCCACCATGACACATTTACACTGCTCCACCATGACACATTTACACTGCTCCACCACAACACATTTACACTGCTCCACCATGACACATTTACACTGCTCCACCATGACACATTTACACTGCTCCACCACGACACATTTATACTACTCCACCATGACACATTTACACTACTCCACCATGACACATTTACACTGCTCCAACATGACACATTTAAACTATTGCACCATGACACATTTATACTGCTTCACCATGACACATATACACTGCTCCACCATGACACATTTACACTGCTCCACCATGACACATTTAAACTATTGCACCATGACACATGTACACTGCTCCACCATGACACATTTACACTGCTCCACCATGACACATTTACACTGCTCCACCATGACACATTTATACTACTCCACCATGACACATTTACACTGCTCCACCATGACACATTTACACTGCTCCACCATGACACATTTACACTGCTCCACCATGACACATTTACACTGCTCCACCATGACACATTTACACTGCTCCACCATTTAGACTGCTCCACCATGACACATTTACACTGCTCCACCATGACACAATTGTACTGCTCCACCATGACACATTTACACTGCTCCACCATGACACAATTGTACTTCTCCACCGTGACACATTTACACTGCTCCACCATTTAGACTGCTCCACCATGACACATTTACACTGCTCCACCATGACACAATTGTACTGCTCCACCGTGACACATTTACACTGCTCCACCATGACACATTTACACTGCTCCACCATGACACATTTACACTGCTCCACCATGACACAATTATACTGCTCCACCATGACACATTTACACTGCTCCACCATGACACAATTGTACTGCTCCACCATGACACATTTACACTGCTCCACCATGACACAATTGTACTACTCCACCGTGACACATTTAGACTGCTCCACCGTGAAACATTTACACTGCTCCACCATGACACAATTGTACTGCTCCACCATGACACATTTAGACTGCTCCATCGTGACACATTTAGACTGCTCCACCATGACACATTTACACTGCTCCACCATTTAGACTGCTCTACCATGACACATTTACACTGCTCCTCCATGACACATTTACACTGCTCCACCATGACACAATTACACTGCTCCAAATGACACATTTACACTGCTCCACCATGACACATTTACACTGCTCCACCAGGACACATGTATACTGCTCCACCATGACACATTTATACTACTCCACCATGACACATTTACACTGCTCCACCATGACACATTTACACTGCTCCACCATGACACATTTACACTGCTCCACCATGACACATATACACTGCTCCACCATGACACATATACACTGCTCCACCATGACACATTTACACTGCTCCACCATGACACATGTACACTGCTCCACCATGCCGCATTTATACTGCTCCACCATGACACATGTACACTGCTCCACCATGACACATGTACACAGCTCCACCATGACACATTTACACTGCTCCACCATGACACATTTACACTGCTCCACCACGACACATTTATACTACTCCACCATGACACATTTACACTACTCCACCATGACACATTTACACTGCTCCACCATGACACATTTACACTTCTCCACCACAACACATTTACACTGCTCCACCATGACACATTTACACTGCTCCACCATGACACATTTACACTGCTCCACCACGACACATTTATACTACTCCACCATGACACATTTACACTACTCCACCATGACACATTTACACTGCTCCAACATGACACATTTAAACTATTGCACCATGACACATTTATACTGCTTCACCATGACACATATACACTGCTCCACCATGACACATTTACACTGCTCCACCATGACACATTTAAACTATTGCACCATGACACATGTACACTGCTCCACCATGACACATTTACACTGCTCCACCATGACACATTTACACTGCTCCACCATGACACATTTATACTGCTCCACCATGACACATTTACACTGCTCCACCAGGACACATGTATACTGCTCCACCATGACACATTTACACTGCTCCACCATGACACATTTACACTGCTCCACCATGACACATTTATACTGCTCCACCATGACACATTTACACTGCTCCACCATGACACATTTACACTGCTCCACCATGACACATTTACACTGCTCCACCATGACACATTTACACTGCTCCACCATGACACATATACACTGCTCCACCATGACACATATACACTGCTCCACCATGACACATTTACACTGCTCCACCATGACACATTTACACTACTCCACCATGACACATTTACACTGCTCCACCATGACACATTTACACTGCTCCACCACAACACATTTACACTGCTCCACCATGACACATTTACACTGCTCCACCATGACACATTTACACTGCTCCACCACGACACATTTATACTACTCCACCATGACACATTTACACTACTCCACCATGACACATTTACACTGCTCCAACATGACACATTTAAACTATTGCACCATGACACATTTATACTGCTTCACCATGACACATATACACTGCTCCACCATGACACATTTACACTGCTCCACCATGACACATTTAAACTATTGCACCATGACACATGTACACTGCTCCACCATGACACATTTACACTGCTCCACCATGACACATTTACACTGCTCCACCATGACACATTTATACTACTCCACCATGACACATTTACACTGCTCCACCATGACACATTTACACTGCTCCACCATGACACATTTACACTGCTCCACCATGACACATTTACACTGCTCCACCATGACACATTTACACTGCTCCACCATGACACATTTACACTGCTCCACCATGACACATTTACACTGCTCCACCATGACACATTTACACTGCTCCACCATGACACATATACACTGCTCCACCATGACACATATACACTGCTCCACCATGACACATTTACACTGCTCCACCATGACACATGCACACTGCTCCACCATGACACATTTACACTGCTCCACCATGACACATTTACACTGCTCCACCATGACACATTTATACTGCTCCACCATGACACATTTACACTGCTCCACCATGACACATTTACACTGCTCCACCACGACACATTTATACTACTCCACCATGACACATTTACACTACTCCACCATGACACATTTACACTGCTCCACCATGACACATTTACACTGCTCCACCACAACACATTTACACTGCTCCACCATGACACATTTACACTGCTCCACCATGACACATTTACACTGCTCCACCACAACACATTTACACTGCTCCACCATGACACATTTACACTGCTCCACCATGACACATTTACACTGCTCCAACATGACACATTTAAACTATTGCACCATGACACATTTATACTGCTTCACCATGACACATATACACTGCTCCACCATGACACATTTACACTGCTCCACCATGACACATTTAAACTATTGCACCATGACACATGTACACTGCTCCACCATGACACATTTACACTGCTCCACCATGACACATTTATACTACTCCACCATGACACATTTACACTGCTCCACCATGACACATTTACACTGCTCCACCATGACACATTTACACTGCTCCACCATGACACATTTACACTGCTCCACCATGACACATTTATACTGCTCCACCATGACACATTTACACTGCTCCACCATGACACATTTACACTGCTCCACCATGACACATTTACACTGCTCCACCATGACACATTTACACTGCTTCACCATGACACATTTATACTACTCCACCATGACACATTTATACTGCTCCACCATGACACATTTACACTGCTCCACCATGACACATGTACACTGCTCCACCATGCCGCATTTATACTGCTCCACCATGACACATTTACACTGCTCCACCATTTAGACTGCTCCACCATGACACATTTACACTGCTCCACCATGACACATTTATACTGCTCCACCATGACACATTTACACTATTGCACCATGACACATTTATACTGCTTCACCATGTACACTGCTCCACCATGACACATTTACACTGCTCCACCATGACACATTTAAACTATTGCACCATGACACATTTACACTGCTCCATCATGACACATTTACACTTCTCCACCATGACACATGTATACTACTCCACCATGACACATTTACACTGCTCCACCATGACACATTTACACTGCTCCACCATGACACATTTACACTGCTCCACCATGACACATTTACACTGCTCCACCATGACACATTTACACTGCTCCATTAAGTCAGCCAGGGGTCACCTTGTGTATCAGACACAACGGCTAATATATTGACATCTTCTCTGGAATAAGATAAATTCAGATATGACTGATAAGGCTGATTAGAAGACTCATCCACCATGCAGAGGCAAGGCCTCAGAAGCTGAGTGGTGTGTGTGTGTGTGTGTGTGTGTGTGTGTGTGTGTGTGTGTGTGTGTGTGTGTGTGTGTGTGTGTGTGTGTGTGTGTGTGTGTGTGTGTGTGTGTGTGTGTGTGGTGTGTGTGTGTGTGTGTGTGTGTGTGTGTGTGTGTCTTCACAGTCCACGTTGTGCCGTGGTGTTGTTTTATCTGTTTAACAAAATATATGTTTTAATAGATAGCTTGGGTTACCTGATGTGGAAAAGAGTTCCATGTGTAGGTAGGGACTGACTCTTGGGGGAGAAACCGACACGGGCTTAAGGTGAGGTCAGGAGAGGGCCTAAAAAAGTGAACACTTTTATGAGCTAGCCTCCCTGCCTCTGTCCATACACACACATACACTCACACACAAACCCACGTGCGCAAACACATTCCTTCCGTCCACACTCCTTTTCCCTTCTCTGCAATTATCATCAAAGAACATCTGTTTGTTGTTCCTCAGGCACCCTCCCTCACTCCCTCCCTCCGCTCCCTCACAATTGTCCTAGCCTCCCCTTGACCCACATTACGTTCAATTGTATTGGATGTTTTGACTAAAAATAACAGCTACCAAGAAAGGAGTGAAGCAGTCCTTTGTGTTGAGGAGGGCATCAATTTTCTCTCTCCTCCGTACTGCTGTGAGGGAGGATATCCCCACTAGCAAGCCACTCACTAGCATAAACTTCCCCCTTCTACCTCTTCTCCTCATGACCACAGATAGGCAATGTGCGTCCCGAATGGAACCCTTTTCCTTATGTAGGGCACTACTTTTGACCCTAGCCCTAAAGGTGGTGGTCAAAAGTAGTGCAATATGTAGTGCACCCATCAGGCTCTAGTCAATAGTCCATTATATAAGGAATAGAGTGCCATTTGGAACAATGATCTGTTGTTTGGAGTTTCTCAATGGTTCCTGACAGTGAAACAGACGAGATGGCTAGCTGCTTGCTTGTCCTCTCCTCTCCCCCTGCAGCACCATCGAACGCACTTTATATCACAGGACATAGACATTAGCAATCAAGTACAAAATATGGAGCAAGATGAATTACTACACCCAACAAATCTGTTTGTTGGGGTTACGGTATGTGCCACAATAGCATCAGCATTGGAGATGTGTTTTTTTCTCTGATCTATTTAGCCTTTGTTTGTATAGTCTATTGTTAGCGTCATGCAACGCGTACATGTAACACGTCTGTGTTTAGGGTTCATGCTACAATTCATTGACTTATTCCCTTTGTTGTAAGTCATTCTCTCACAGTCGATTATCAGAGTATCATGAAAGATAACACCTCTGCATTATAAGGTACTTCCAAGGTGCAGATATTTGATAGCTTAACATACAGTATAATCTATGGTATCACCTACTTTTGCTTTGTGTAAAGTTGTGCAAATGCAGACGTGCTCAAATTTGTTGGTACCCTTACAGCTCATTGAAATAATGTTTCATTCCTCTAGAAAAGTGATGAAATTAAAAGCTATTTTATCATGCATACTTGCATGCCTTTGGTATGTCATAGAAAAAAGCAAAGAAGCTGTGAAAATAGCTTAATTATTGCTTATTCTACAAAGATATTCTAAAATGGCCTGGACACATTTGTTGGTACTCCTTTTGATTATAGTGATATTTCAAACTAATTTGTTTCTTTAATTAGTATCACACGTCTCCAATCTTGTAATCAGTCATTCAGACTATTTAAATGGAGAAAAGTAGTCACTGTGCTGTTTGGTATCATTGTGTACACCACACTGAACATGGACCAGAGAAAAGTAGTCACTGTGCTGTTTGGTATCATTGTGTGCACCACACTGAACATGGACCAGAGAAAGCAAAGGAGAGATTTGTCGGAGGAGATCATAGAAATAATAGACAAGCATTGGTAACGGTAAAGGCTACAAGACCATCTCCAAGCAGCTTGATATTCCTGTGGCAACAGTTGCAAATATTATTAAGAAGTTTAAGGTCCATGGAACTGTAGCCAACCTCCCTGGGCGTGGCCGCAAGCGGAAAATCAACCCCAGATTGAAAAGAAGGATAGTGCGAATGGTAAAACAAGACCCAAGGATAACTGCTAAAGAGATACAAGCTGAACTCCAAAGTTTCTGATCGCACCATCCGTTGCTTTTTGAGCGAAAGTGGGCTTCATGGAAGAAGACCCAGGAGGACTACACTTTGAAAGAAAAACATAAAAAAGCAAGACTGGAATTTGCTAAAATACATATTGACAAGCCACAATCCTTCTGGGAGAATGTCCTTTGGACAGATGAGTCAAAACGGGAGCTGTTTGGCAAGTCACATCAGCTCTATGTTCACAGATGAAAAAATGAAGCTTTCAAAGAAAAAAACACCTACAGTGAAACATGGAGGAGGCCCGGTTATGTTTTTAGGCTGCTTTTGCTGCGCCTGGCACAGGTGCCTTGAATCTGTGCAGGGCACAATGAAATCTCACGACTATCAAGGCATTCTGGAGCGAAACATACTGGCCGGTGTCAGAAATCTCTGTCTCAGTCGCAGGTCATGGGTCCTCTAAGAGGATATTGACCCAAAACACACAAGAATGGATAAGAACAAAACATTGGACTATTCTTAAATGGCCTTCTATGAGTCCTGATCTGAATCAGATTGAACATCTATGGAAAGAGCTGAAGCTTGCAGTCTGGAGAAGGCACCCATCAAACCTAAGACATCTAGAGCAGTTTGCTCAGGAAGAGTGGGCCAAACTACCTGTTAACAGGTGCAGAGGTCTCATTGAGAGCTACACATGTTTTTTTGATTAACTTAAGTCTACCCCCTACTTTTTCGAACATTCTGTTAAAAATCGTGCAACATTTCAGCGTCCTGCTACTCATGCCAGGAATATAGTATATGCATATGATTAGTATGTGTGGATAGAAAACACTCTGAAGTTTCTAAAACTGGTTAAATCATGGCTGTGACTATAACAGAGCGTGTGTTTCATCGAAAAGCGCAAGAAAAACTGGTCACTGAAAGCTGAAAATAATATCCATGCGCCACTTGCATGTAATGTTTAAAGGACACCAAATTAAATAGGGCCACGGATGCAATTCCTACAGATTCCACACGATGTCGCCATTGTCGTCATTTTCCTGAGAGTTATTTCTTGGTCAAACAAAGGAAACACATTCCATTTCTTCCGGTCTCCGACAGGATGTTTTGGAGGAGAGATTTTCGACCATGATTTGAAGACGTGGAGCTATTGAATACACATCGCCCCGTGATCATTTTGATAGATTATAAACGTTTACTAATACCTAAAGTTGGATTACAAAAGTATTTCGAAGTGTTTTGTGAAAGTTTATCGTCAACTTTTTTAATTTAAAAAAATGACGCAGCGTTTTGAAACAATGTTTTTTTCTGAATTACACAGTTTCCATAGATGGCTATTTTGGGTATATATCGACCGATTTAATCGAAAAAAAGACCCAATAGTGATGTTTATGGGGCATATAGGAGTGCCAAGAAAGAAGCTCGTCAAAGGTAATGAATGTAGGATCAACAGGTTAAAGTGATTGTCTCTAAAGGTTGTGCAACAAAATATTATGTTAAGGTTCCCATCATTTTGTCCATGCCAATTTCATTTGTTTTATTATTTACTAAATTATGTTGTATAAAAAAATCAAAAACAAAGTCTGAATTCTATTAAATATGGAATAAACAACGGTGGATGCCAATTACTTTTGTCAGTTTCAAGTTATTTCATAGATTGTTGTGCATTCTTTGTTTATTTTGTGGAGGGGTACCAACAAATGTGAGCACGTCTGTATTGTCAAGACTGCTATCAATATAAAGAGTAGGGTTAATTAAACAAAATGCTTTGTCTTAAGGATCAGTGTCCGGCTAGCGGGACAACTTCCGGTGAAACTAATAAATTCTAATAAATAATTATGGATTTTAAACATTTAGGAACATAAGTGTCTGATATTGGCTGAAAGCTTAAATTATTGTTAATCTAACTGCACTGTCCGATTTACAGTAGCTATTACAGCGAAAACATGCCATGTCATTGTTTGAGGACGGAGCCACACATTAAATCATTTTTTACACCGGCACAGGTTTCATACATTCACATATAAAGATGAAATATTCACTTACTTTTTGAAAATCTTCCTCTGATTTGTCATCCAAAGGGTCCCAGCTATAACATGTAGTGTCGTTTTGTTAGATAAAATCCTTCTTTATATCTCAAAAAGTCAGTTTAGTTGGTGCCATCAATTTGAGTAATCCACTTGTTCAATTTGCAGAGAAAGGAATCCGAAAATCTACCCCTAAATGTTGTTTCAACAAGTCAAAATACATGTTTATTTACTCCTCAGATACCCTAAAATGTGATCAAACAATAATGTTTCTTTCGGAAAGAAGTATGTTCAATAGGAAACCGATTTTAGCAGGTGCGTAATTTCTTCATGGCGCGCGCAAACACGGATTTCCAAGACTGTGTCCTTCTACTAAAACTGTTATTTCTTATTCGTTTTTGAAGTTACAATCCTGAAACATTGAACATAGACTGATGACACGCTGTGGAAGCCATAGGAAGCTCATTTACAATATAACCTTTCTCTTGCATTTCTAAGAGGATGGTCTCTCAAAAAAATTCTGGTTGGTTTTCATTTGGATTTTCTTCTACCATATCTATTGAGTTATATTCTCCTACATTATTTTAACATTTCTACAGACTTCAAAGTGTTTTCTTTCCAATGGTACAAATTATATGCATTTCCTGGCTTCAGGGCCTGAGCTACAGGCAGTTTACCTTGGGCACGTCATTCAGGCGGAAAGTAGCAGAATAGAACCCTAAGTAGTTCTATTTTTGACCATCAGACCAGAGGACATGTCTCAAAAAGTATGAAAAGTGCAAATCACTTTTTTTGGTGCGAAAAGTGCAAATCAATCCCAGAACAACTGCAAAGGACCTTGTGAAGATGCTGGAGGAAACAGGCACCAACGTATCTATAGCCACAGTAAAACGAGTCCTATTTCGACATAACCTGAAAGGCTGCTCAGCAAGGAAGAAGCTACTGCTCCAAAACCACCATAAAAAGCCAGACTACGGTTTGCAACTGCACATGGGGACAAAGATTGTACTTTTTGGAGGAATGTCCTCTGGTCTGATGAAACAAAAATAGAACTGTTTGACCATAATGACCATCATTATGTTTGGAGGAAAAAAGGGGAGGCTTGCAAGCCAAATAACACCATCCAAACCGTGAAGCACGGGGGTGGCAGCATCATGTTGTGGGGGTACCGTGGTGCAGGAGGGACTGGTGCACGTCACAAAATAGATGGCATCATGAGTTAGGAAAATGATGTGGAAATATTGAAGCAACTTCTCAAGACATCAGGAAGTTAAATCTTGGTCGCAAATGGGTCTTCCAAATGGACAATGACCCCAAGCATACTTCCAAAGTTGTGGCAAAATGGCTTAAGGACAACAAAGTCAAGGTTACTGGAGTGGCCATCACAAAGCCCTGACCTCAATCCCATAGAAAATTTGTGGGAAGAACTGAAAAAGCGTGTGCGAGCAAGGAGGCCTACAAACCTGACTCAGTTACACCAGTTCTGTCAGGAAGAATGGGACAAAATTCACCCAACTTATTGTGGGAAGCTTGTGGAAGGCTATCCGAAACGTTTGACCCAAGTTAAAGAATTTAAAGGCAATGCTACCAAATACTAATTGAGTTTATTGAAACTTCTGACCAACTGGGGATGTGATGAAAGAAATAATAACTGAAATAAATCATTCTCTCTACAATTGTTCTGACATTTCACATTCTTAAAATAAAGTGCTTATCCTAACTGACCTAAGACAGGGAATTTTTACTAGGATTAAATGTCAGGAATTGTGAAAAACTGTGTTTAAAAATATTTGGCTAAGATATATGTAAAATTTTGACTTCAACTGTATACACACATATGTTTTTATATTATGTGTGTATTGTTATTGTATTGCTAGGTAATTGCACTGTTGGAGCTGGATTTTGCTGCACCTCCGATAACATCTGCAAATCTGTGTACAAGACCAATACATTTTGATTTGATTTAATAGTTTCACCACCACCACCAAAGCACAATACTCCTACCGCCCCTTGGCTTGAAGGGTACTCCTAACAGTACGCTACATGTGGTCGCGGAGGGCATGCATGTACCCACCGGGACTCTAAACATTTAATTTATGAAGACATTTTAAATGACTGATGATAGCAGACGTTGAATTAAAGTCTTCCTGGGGGAGTGTACCAGCTGTGCTCTTCGAAAATGATCCATGCCCATTGCCCTGGTAGACAGATGGTACTTCTCATTCTCAGCCTTTTCATATTTTTTTTTAAGAAGAGGACATTAGGAAGTATCACATAACTGTAACTAAGTGTTCATCCCAAATGGCATCCTGTTTCCTATGTAGTGCACTACTTTTGACCGAAGCCATATGGGCCCTGGTCAAAAGTAGTGCACTATATAGAGAATAGGGTGCGGTATGGGAAACAGGTTATGATTACAGTGCTGCACTACAGTGAGACACCCTGTCCCCGGCTTAGAGTCATAAAAAAAGCTGTGATCTATAATCAAGGTCCCTCGTTACAGCGATATTAGTCCAAACATGGGGCCACTTCAAAAGCAGACACTGTCATAATGAGAATAAAAATGTATATATGTTTTTCCTTTCAAGTATATTTGAACAAAACATACTCCTATATAACCCTAATAAAGTAAAGTAAGAAGTGGCCAACTTGACAGTATTACAAATTAATATGTATTTGAACAATAACTGGAACGAGTCCACACTGTCTGTGTTTACATAATGTGTTTGAACCTAGTGTGCTAAAAACAAATATGTAATCATAGACAAACATAGGCACAGACACTTGCATACACACACACACGATAACATATGCACTATACACACACGTGAACAAGATTTTGTGCAGTAAATATGTGGTAGTGGAGTAGGGGCCTGAGGGCACAATGTGTGTTGTGAAATCTGTTGTCAATATGTCACAACTTCCGCCGAAGTCGGTTCCTCTCCTTGTTCGGGCGGTGTTCAGCAGTCGACGTCACCGGTCTTCCAGGAATCGCCGATCCACCTTTCATTTTCCATTTGTTTTGTCTTGTTTTCTCACACACCTGGTTTACATTTCCCTCATTACTTGTCGTGTATTTAACCCTCTGTTCTCCCCATGTCTGTGTGTGAAATTGTTTGTTGTCAAGGTTGGCACGCTTCCGGCTGGTTTGCGCCAAGTTTTGTTTCATTACCCATGCCTTGTGGCAGCCGGTACTTTGTACTTGGGTTTTTGTACTTTGTGCTGCCTCACTTGTTCGTTCGACATTTGTTTTGTGACGCGGTTGCGTTCTGTGCAAATGATTGCCTTAGTAAAGTGCTTGGTCCACACATCTCTGCTCTCCTGTGCCTGATTTCTATGCACCAGCTGCACTCACCCCTTGACACAATGTATTGTAATGTTTTAAAAATTGTATAACTGATCATGGATACTGTATTTCTTCTTTGTTTGAAACCCTGCAATATTTCATTGTGTGAAAAGAGTAGAATTCAAGACAGCGCTCCTTTTGTTTCATTAACCCGGCATTAGATAAAGGGGTTATAGCCTATCTGAGCCACCCTGAACAATGAGCAAGTCATACCTTTTTATCACTGTCAATCATTGAGCTGGACGTCCAGCAGGTCAGATGAAGTGGGGAGCTAGGGAAGCTCTCACAGCACATAGCATAAAATCAGGATGCATCCCAAATGTTACCATATTCCCATAGGGCTCTGGTCAAAAGTATTGCACTATATTGGGAATAGGGGTGATAAAAGTGCCTGGTAACCCATATTGCTGCAGAGCAAGAAGACAGGGCTGAGGGGGATGGGGGTTCGATGGGCAATTTCCTCTCCAAATACCTGATGGATGAGCAGATTGCTCTCCCTAGTATGTTGTGTTTTGGAAAGGGGGGAGTGGAGTCAGGAGGGAGGGAAGCAGGAAGGGAAGGAGGGGAGGGATGAAAGATGGGCAGCGTGCTGGTATGTGGTCTGAGATTGACCATAAATCATCCTGTATCTTCTCTGTGGTGATGGCAGAAAGGGATGAGTCCCTCCACTCCTCCTCTCCCCCTCCCATCCCTCCCTTCATGCACCATCCCTCCATCTCATTCACATGTCTATCTGCCTGTTATCCATGCCCTTGAGCAAAGATTACTGATGCCCTGCCTTTGATATATGACACATCATGTGCCACAGCTTTTCATCCAATGAATTACCTGCAACCCAGGAGAGAAAAAACACAAATCCTGGGCCCCCATCAGTTCCAAGACAGACCTGCCTCACAATTCCTTTTTTGTACCTCTACAGATGTATCACAAATGGCACCCTATTCCCTTCATAGTAAACAAATTTCAACCAGAGCCCTATGCGACCTGGTCAAAAGTAGTGTATTATATGTTATGGCTGTAAGTGTTATAGGTTGTTTGATTGCCTAGCTAGCTAGTTCAGTAGCTAAGTGGTATCTGACCTCTGCAGTGCTCGGCTTTATGTTATCTAGAAGGTGTCACCTCGAATGTCGTCCTTACAATAAAGTGAAGATGTGAGTTCCTACTGGGCTAGTCTATCCTCATGCCAAAGGTAGAATAGGAAATCATTTGAGTCCACAGAGTAATTTCACATTTAAAAAATCAGTACGGTAATAATGTATCACAAATGTACCACTAATTTTAATGATGTGATCAATATTTGCGTTTGAAATAAGGTCTTTAATGTACAGATGTGATTTGGGATGTGAAAAACATGGAAACTCCAATAAATAAGTTTCATAAATGTTTCAACTGCCCAATAAACAAGGCCTATCAAGGAGACATTAGCCTGCCTACATCTCTGTTCATTCATAGTGTGTGACCCATTAACAATCGGAGAATGCGATCTACAAATCATCCCCCAGTGCTGTGCTACTGGCAACTCATCAACTCTACACATTTGTTATGTGGGATTCCATCTGGTGAAGGTCATTTACCTTTTTCATTTGGCTGTCTGCTGCTCTCTCACTTGCTCTTTCGCCTGCTCATCTCTCTCTCTCATTCATTTTTCTCTCTCTCTCCTCATCTCTCTTTTTCATTTTTCTCTGCGTCTCTCTCCTCTCTCTCTCTCTCTCTCTCTCTCTTTCATCACTCACTCTCTCTCTAATCTTTATTATGAACAGCTTCAGAATCGGGGGCTACCACCTCGCATTATGGTGTTAAGTTAGATTTATATGCAGGCAGGACTCTGCCATAAATTTGCTGTTCTGCATCATTAATATGTTGTAACAGATGTTTACTGATTGTTGATTACCAGCCATGTTGACCAGTGAAATCTGTTCATACATGGAGTGGAATTTACAAGGCATAGAGATAAACACTACCAGAAGGCCTCCATAATCAGTGACAAACATATTTGGAAATGGCAATATAAATGAATTAGGATGGGAAGTTAAAATGCAAATAAGACTGAGGCCCCTTTGCCACTCTCCTTTGGTCAGCACTTGGGCAATTCAAAATTCAATTCATATCGAATGAAGTGTTTTATTATTTTTTCTTGTTGTTTTGTTTTTAGCAAGCTAGCCATGTTGTTAATAAAGTTAATATCTATTGAACTCTTTACTGTCTATTACTATTAGTCTGATGATAAGATCATGAACGTTAGAATGAATATATTACGTAATTTTAGCTGTATATAATTTTTTTTTGATGGATAACAATATGAATCAAACTAGTCCTGTCTGTTGGCGTAAGTTAGCCTATTTCCTGATTTAATAATGACTGTTCCCAATAAACGTCATAACGTTGGAAAAACGTCCAACCTTTGACCTTCCAATATAGTCTACTGGTAACAGTGATGTCTGCCTAGTTCCTGCCTAGCTGGGACAGAGATGTACAGCATGTAAATACATATATTATTAATTGAGGCTTAAGTGTAAGTGTGTGTGTGTCTGTGTCTGTGTGAGCGTGTCTTAAGTAAGTGTTATGGTTGTCTCAGCACAAACTACAACAGAGGGGTCTGAGCCGCTGGCCTTGGGTTTGTAGCGACAGCCCCACTTTATCATGGGTTTTACCTTCATGCATAATTAAAAGATAAATTACATGTTACTTGCACTGCTGGGGGAAACAGGGTTACATTAAAATATATTTTAGTTTCCGTGAGACTGACAGGGAATCAATTAATCGTGATGTATTATTGTGTCTGTGTCCCCAATGGGCCCCGGTCAAAAGTGGTACACTATACCAGGCAGTGTCAGAGAAAAGCCCTAACAATTGTCAAAGACTCCAGCCACCCTAGTCATAGACTGTTCTCTCTGATACCGCACGGCAAGCGGTACCGGAGCGCCAAGTCTAGGTCCTTCTAAACAGCCTCTTGGACCAAGCCATAAGACTCCTGGACATCTAATCTAATGGCTACCCAGACTATTTGCATTGCATCCACCCCCCTTCTCCGCTGCTGCTACTCTCTGTTATTGTACATGCATAGTCACTATGCATAATATCTATGCATAATAACTCTACCTACATGTACATATTACCTCAATTATCTTCGACACCGGTGCCCCCGCACATTGACTCTGTACCGGTACACTCTGTATATAGCCCCGCTTTTGTTATTTTACTGCTGCTCATTAATTATTTGCTATTTTTACCTCTTACTTTTTAAAGATATTTTCTTAAAACTCCATTGTTCTGTTCAACAGGCTAGGCCCCTTTTTTCTCCACTTCCTGTCTGAATGACATGCCCAAAGTATACTGCCTGTTACTCAGGCCCTGAAGCCAGGATATGCATATAATTGGTATCATTTGAAAGACAACAATTTGAAGTTTGTGGAAATGTTAAAATAATGTAGGAGAGTATAACACAATAGATATGGTAGGAGAAAATCCAAAGAAAAAACAACCAGAATATATATATTTTTTGAGAGACCATGCTCTTCTAATGGCCAGTATAAGGGTCTGCTCAATTTTACCTCCCAGAATGCAATTCATATGGCTTCCACTGGGTGTCAGCAGTCTATGTTCAAGGTTTCAGGCTTGTAACTTGAATAACGAATAAGAACTAACAGTTTTAGCACAAGGACACCAAGCCGTGTTTTGTGCTTGCCAAGAAGACAAGAAGCACCTGCTACAATTGGTTTCCTATTGAACATACTTCTTTCCGTAAGATATATTATAGTTTGATTACATTTTAGGGTATCTGAGGAATATATAGAAACGTAGTTTGACTTCTTGAAACAAAATTTAGGGGTCGATTTTCGGACTTTCTTTACATATTGAACGAGTGGATTATTCAAATCGATGGCGCCAACTAATCTGACTTTTTGGGATATAAAGAAGGATTTTATGTAACAAAACGACACTACATGTTACAGCTGGGACCCTTTGGATGACAAATCAGAGGAAAATTTTCAAAAAGTAAATGAATATATAATCGCTATTTGTGAATTTATGAAACCTGTGCCGGTGGAAAAATATTTTGATATGGGGCGCCGCCCTCAAACAATCGCGTGGCATGCTTTCGCTGTAATAGCTACTGTAAATTGGACAGTGTAGTTAGATTAACAAGAATTTAAGCTTTCAACCGATATAAGACACGCAGGTACCTAAATGTTTAATATTCATCATTTGTATGATTATTTATTTTAATTGCCGCCCACCAGTTTCATCGGAATTTGTCCTAATAGCAGGACGCCTAGGCTCAAGAAGTTATGGGCTTGTAAGTAAGCATTCCTGTTGTATTCGGCGCATGTGACAAATACAATTTGATTTGACATATAGGGAATTGGGTGCCATTTAGGGTGCAGGACAGGGTGGAGGGATCCAGAGCAGAGAATGGAGATGGCTACAGCTGTTCTCATTGAAGTGGCAAAATATTATAACTGGTGTGTATGACAGGTTCTGAGGTTTGTGTGTGTGTGTGTGTATGTGTGTGTGTGTGTGTGTGTGTGTGTGTGTGTGTGTGTGTGTGTGTGTGTGTGTGTGTGTGTGTGTGTGTGTGTGTGTGTGTGTGTGTGCAGCACCCCAGCATATGTGCAGGACAGGCATAGTACCCATATCTTCCAGATTACATAGTTTTGTCAGTATTTATGATGCTCCCTTTTCAAGTACTGCACACAGTCATATGAGCTCCTATGAGGCAGCTCTTTTCATTACTAAGGAGTTTTTGGTGGGAATTAAACAGCAGCCAAAGAAGCCAGTAAATGACTTTGTCTCAAATGACACACAATCCCCTATATAGTTTGTTACTTTTGAACAGCCTAGAGGCTATCCCCCAGTGGTTGACTTGGGCATGTTCCGGCACCTCAATTTTTCCACTGCACCTAAAAAGTATTGCAGAGTTCCTTCACCTAAATATTCCTTCACCGGCACTCAAAATGAGAACTGGCACCTATTTCAGTCCAATTCAAACACTGTTATTCCCTGAAAAGGGAATAGGGTGTCATTTGGGATGCAAAAAAAAAGCCCAGGCAGGCCAAAGTGTAAGCTGTGAGGTACAGCTGTAGATTTGACATTTAAGTAATTTTATCTATAGCGATTTATAGGAGCAATTAGGATTAAATGACTTGCTCATGGGCCTCCCGGGTGGCGCAGTGGTTAAGGGCGCTGTACTGCAGCGCCAGCTGTGCCATCAGAGTCCTGGGTTCGCGCCCAGGCTCTGTCGTAACCGGCCGCGACCGGGAGGTCCGTGGGGCGACGCACAATTGGCCTAGCGTCGCCCGGGTTAGGCAGGGCTTGGTCGGTAGGGGTGTCCTTGTCTCATCGCGCACCAGCGACTCCTGTGGCGGGCTGGGCGCAGTGTACGCTAGCCAAGGTGGCCAGGTGCACGGTGTTTCCTCCGGCGCATTGGCTTCCGGGTTGGACGTGCGCTGTGTTAAAGAAGCAGCGGCTTGGTTGGTTGTGTATCGGAGGACGCATGACTTTCAACCTTTGTCTCTCCCGAGCCCGTACGGGAGTTGTAGCGATGAGACAAGATAGTAGCTACTACAACAATTGGATACTACGAAATTGGGGAGAAAAAGGGGTAAAATTCCCCCCCAAAAAAAATGACTTGCTCAAGGGCACATTGACAGCTTTTTCACCTTGTCGGCTCAGTGATTCAAACTAGAGACCTTTCGGTTACTGGCCCAACACTCTTAACAACTAGGCTACCTGCCGCCTCAGATAGACAGACAGAGGTGAAAGAGTGAGATAGAGGCACACAGGGTCAGCCATGGGCCAGGGTCTTAAATCAAGAAGAGAGGCCTGAGCTGGTGTCAGTGGGGCCAAAAGGTGGAGTGGGGGAGAGGGGGCGGAAAGTCCCCAATAACAATGGAGAGGCCTATGAGGAGGGGTCGGGATATTTGTTGTGGATTTTTGAGGGGATTACCAGCTGGGTTTGGAGGGAACCGACAGCTGGAGAGAAGAGAGAAGGAAACTAAAGAGGTCAAGGCACATAACAGGGATAAGGCAGATAGGCCTACTTCAGTAGAAATGGAGAAGCCTTGGTCAGGAAATACATTACTTCACTCACAAAACCAATGCTGCTGGGAGAGTAATAAACTCTTAATATCAGAACCCAGAACCAAATTGTGTGTATGTTAACTGTCTGTCTGCTTAACTGACTAGTATACTTAAAATATCCATTCAATGCTGATCCTGCAGGACAGTGTTGGGCCTATGCAGGTTAAATTGGTCCGACTGGCAAAACACTAATTATGGTTTGATAGCCAAATTAGCAGTGTGTCTCACAACCACAACAACCCTGGCACAGCCATTCCAATTGTATTGTAAACAATTGACACAGTATGCTAGCAAGCTATTTCATCAAATTACAGTTAATAGCTCTACACCACAATGGTAAACCCTGTCCCTGCAGTGCCTACTGTTTGCGTTTGTGAACGTATATTAGCCAAATCCCAAATGAGTGTGTTGTTTGTGGCAACCTATACAGCCTCAATCAGCTGCAATTGTAGGATATGCATCAAACAATGATTTGGCCACTGACACCCCAAGAAGAAATGCTATTTGCTGAAAACAGCACAGATTATAAACCTGTGGTTATGTAAAGTATGGTGTGTCCAGTAAAGGTTCAAATGAAAAAGCCATATTATTGACTTGCATAGACAGTATGGGTAGAGGTTTTCATAGTGCCTATAATAGAATAAGTGAGATACAATGACTGAAAGGAGAATAAAAAGGAGCTCTATCCTGCATTTGAAAACTACACAACCAATACGGTTACAGCCTAAGAAACGGGCATGTTCATTGACTCGTGCATAAGTTTCCAATTTGCCAAAAAGCTTTGGCGTTACAGATGTAGTCTATCACACAACAATACATCGAGGAAATACTCTGGTCGTGGGTGACCCCTGAATTTCTAAATCAATTACTATTTTCTTAAATTGGTATTTCTTTTCAACAGAGCTTTGACACGCCGTGCTTACAAGCATTTTTTGTAGTTGAAGCATATATCATCTCTCCTCCATCTCTTTCACTTTGTTCCATTTTCTCTCTCTCCCTCTTTCTCTCCTACAAATACCAATCTCCATATAATGAAAAATGCATGCTTTTATCAAGAGTACACTTCCAGGAGAACCAAAATGATATGCTTGGACAAACAAAGCCCATATCCAAGGTTAAAAACACAAGATAATAAATTGCTTGAGTGTCATGTTCAATTTTTATAACAGCATTACCGTAGCATTAGCCATAACAGGATTTAAATTGTTATCAGGACACTGAACAATCCACTTTGCATCGGCCGTGCATCCTGTCTGCCGTGATTCATCGAGAGGAAACAACAATCACATTTTTTCCACCGACACACACACACATACATACCCAGAACAGACAAAGACACACACATACACACCAGGCAGCAGTTCATGTATTTGGACAATTTGTTGAATAAATTGCTTCCATCCTGGCTGCAGTTGACACTCATGTGACAAGTCCTATCACTTTTAATTGTCTTTGTTCCCCCTCACTCATCTAGCTAACGTCGCTAACCCCTTCCTGCCTCACTCTCACTCAGCTAGCTAACGTCACTAGCTCCTTCCTGCTTCAGCAAGGCCAAAATAAACGAGGTTCAAACAGATATTTAGCCCTATCTTGGCCTCTTCTGTTGCAGCAATATATAGTCCATTGATGTTTTATGAGTTTCAAATTAATTGCCAGTTTTTTTTCTGTTATTAAATTGTTGGTCCAGCCTTCCAGATTTTTTATGAAATATTACCAAACATGTATTACAATATGAATTAAATAGATGTCCTTCCAAAAAATATATAATTAAGGATGTTAAAAAGCAGCTTTTCTCTGTGCCCCTGGTTGGCCTTTTAGGAAGCAACAGAGTGGTTTGGGCGTATACTGGTAATGAGACGTGCATACAATTGGATATTCAAATTAGCTCCCATGTGGGGGCCTGGGGCAGACTGCCCGAGCACCAAATCAAAGAGTATTGATGGATTCGGGATTTGGAAACGCACAGTGAAACTACTAGGGCACTTTACTATAACAGCAATAAATGCAGACTGATTCAAATAGATTTAAAATAGAAGGGAATGAAGAAATGGTTGTTGTGTGGAAGATCTGCTTTGACGTGCTTTCTTGTTGGCTAAAGTTAGCATGCTAGCTAACTGCTTCTAAACAGCCAGTAAGCCAACTCTTACAAACCACATTACTTGAAATAGAAGTGACTGGCGAGATAGTTGTTGCATAGGCTTTGTCCTTTTTGTTAACACCAGCTGTGGATTGCTATATAAATATAAAAAACAATGTATTATTAGCTAGCTGGCTACAATAGGACACTTTGTGGGCTAATTCAATTGAGCTGCTAGCTAACTAGCTTTACACACTGTTTAGCTAAATTAATGAAATGTCATCAGCTAGCTAACTTCCTATTAGCTAGCTATATTGATGTAATCAAATTCATTTGTAGATAATAGCCAGAAATGTAACTAGCTAATAGCTAGCTAGACAGTTAGTTATACCTAGGTAGCTTACAATGTTAGCTGACTTTTCTCAAAACAAACCTCATTGTGGCTAGCTACTTGTCCATCATGCTAGCTTTTACAGCCAAATATCACTTCAGAAACATCAAAATAAATAATATTGACATGGCCAGTATTGTAGACCATTTCTCCCCTCTTCCTGCAGTTTTAGCTCATCTCAAATGAACAGATACATGCTGTGAAAACTAGCGTGTTGCAAACGTTGTGACGGCTATACCATATATACTATACAGTATATCATTACTCTGAACTCCATAACCAGAATGCATGGAGAGGTGAATAGGTAGAAAGCGAACCACTATGATTTACTAAACTTTCCCCTCTTTTGTTGAAACCCCTTGACTTATAGTTTTATTGATATACAATCCATCCAGGATTTTTTTTTAAATCTGAAAACAATTAAGGTGCAGGAGCAACAGAATGTTGGGGCATTAATCACCATAGGCAGTATTTTATTCCCAGCCAGTGTTCCAGGAGTTTGTTGCCACAGCTGCTAAGCATTCTGGTAAAGGGAATGATTTATGATTGTGTAACCATAACGATGAGGCAGAGTCATTACCATATCGACAGGCTCTGAGATGGATGATCCCCATTCATTACTTCACAAACTGCTGATAAGTATTTGTTAGAAAGGGAGAAGTGCTGAAGATAAAAACATGGTGGATTGGTCTGTTGTATGGTAGTGGTAGAACAACCTGCGTAGGGTAAACGAATGTGCACAAAATACACTTCACAGATGCATATCAAGAGATGGAACATACATGAATTAAGTCATCATTGACTTCCTATTCGTTTTTTGAATCATTTATCTGGGGATTGCTTTTTCAAGGACCGACAGGGATAGGACAGGATCTGATACACTGACACTGTGACGCCATACAGGCCACTAAAAGAGCAAAGAGAGGAGAGGTACATACTTGAGATGATCAACAGCACAGAAAGAGAGAATGAGAATGAGAGAGAGGAGAGAGCAAAGAGTGTCAGAAAGAGAAAAAGAGAGGAAGAAGATAGAGGGTTCACACTAGGGAGTATAATGATTCACCAAACCCACGGTTCGGTACATATTGCGGTTTGGGATCATGGGTCAGTTTCGGCACAGCAGGATATATAAATGCCATTTACAATGATCAGCATTCATAATGTTCCTTGCATTGTCTGTTGTGACCGAATTGTTTTATTGGGCCTCTCAAGTTTCCATTCTGATGCTGCGTTTGGAACCACGTGGGAGGTGAGAATTTACTGTGTCAACAATAAACTAAAAGTACAGCTATCATGGTTGTAAACAAATTATAGAGTTCAAAACCCACATTAATAGATTGCTTTTAATAAAAAAATGTTTTGTTGCATTTAACTGCCAAAAATTCTGTTATAGAGGCCATTTTCTTAGTAGGTGATGTCAGAGGTCACCATGTGGGAGAAGTGGGTGCTCAGGATGATAGACGTATTTCCCACTAGAAATGACCAGATTGAGGGCCATTTTAAATGGATTTTTCCCAGTCATATGTGGTAACTTCCCACTTCATTACCAATGCACTCTGAGTGTGTCTGTAGCACAATACATCTCCCCCTCCGAGATGTGATTGGCTATCACTGTTATTAATTAATTGACTTCTTCGGGATCGGTGTCCCTTCCACAGGACGGTTGAGCTAATGTAACGGATGTGAAACGGCTAGCTTAGTTAGCGGTGCGCGCTAAATAGCGTTTCAAACGGTGACATCACTTGCTCTGAGACCTTGAAGTAGTAGTTCCCCTTGCTCTGCAAGGGCCGCTGCTTTTGTGGAGCGATGGGTAACGATGCTTCGTGGGTGGCTGTTGTTGATGTGTGCAGAGGGTTCCTGGTTCGCGAGGGGACGGTCTAAAGTTATACTGTTACACTAACGTAGGCTCATTAGCATGAGCTTGTAAGTAACAATAACATTTCCCATAGACATTGACATACCTGATATTGGCAGAAAGCTTAAATTCTTGTTAATGTAACTGCACTGTGAAATTTACAGTAGCTATTACAGTGAAATAATACCATGCTATTGTTTGAGGAGGGTGCACAGTTTTTAACATGAAAAGTTATTAATAAACAATTTTGGGCAGTCTTGATACAACATTTTAAACAGGAATGCAATGGTTCATTGGATCAGTCTAAAACTTTGCACATACACTGCTGTCATCTAGTGGCCAAAATCTAAATTGCAGCTGGGCTGGAATAAAACATTATGGCCCTTCTTTGGCATTTCAAAGATGATGGCACAAAAAAAATACAGAAGAATGGTTGTTTTTTCTTTGTATTATCTTTTACCAGATATATTGTGCTATATTCTCCAATATTCCTTTCACATTTCCACAAACTTCAAAGTGTTTCCTTTCAAATGGTACCAATAATATGCATTTCCTTGCTTTAGGGCCTGAGTTACAGGCAGTTAGATTTGAGTTACAGGCAGTTAGATTTGGGTTACAGGCAGATAGATGTCATTTTCGGCGAAAATTGTGAAAAAAAGGGCGGATCCTTAATTAAGTATGTCCAACACAAGGTGCATTGGCCAAATCATTGAAAACTTCTACTTGGTTTGCATATATAGAGCAGGTACCTGCTTGCTGAAATGAGTGCAAGTGGGAGGTTTGTAACGTGGCTCGAGCACTTTCATGAGGTGGTGCCAAAACCGGCTATTCTCAACCACAGAGAATGGTTTCATACACAGTTGAAGTCGAAAGTTTACATACACCTTAGCCAAATACATTTAAACTCAGTTTTTCACAATTCCTGACATTTAATCCTAGTATAAATTCCCTGTTTAAGGTCAGTTAGGATCACCACTTTATTTTAAGAATGTGAAATGTCAGAATAATAGTAGAGAGATTTTATTTATTTCATCACATCCCCAGTGGGTCAGAAGTTTACATACACTCAATTAGTATTTGGTAGCATTGCCTTTAAATTGTATAACTTGGGACAAACGTTTCGGGTAGCCTTCCACAAGCTTCCCACAATAAATTGGGTGAATTTTGTCCCATTCCTCCTGACAGAGCTGGTGTATCTGAGTCAGGTTTGTAGGCATCCTTGCTCACACACGCTTTTTCAGTTCTGAGCACACATTTTCTGTAGGGTTGAGGTCAGAGCTTTGTGATGGCTATTAAAAAAACTTGACTTTGTTGTCCTTAAGCCATTTTGCCACAACTTTCGAAGTATGCCTGGGGTTATTGTCCATTTGGAAGACCCATTTGCGACCAAACTTTAACTTCCTTACTGACGTCTTGAGATGTTGCTTCAATATATCCACATCATTTTCCTAACTCATGATGCCATCTATTTTGTGACGTGCACCAGTCCTTCCTGCAGCATAGCACCCCCACAACATGATGCTGCCACCCCCGTGCTTCACGGTTGGGATGGTGTTCTTCGGCTTGCAAGCCTCCCCCTTTTTCCTCCAAACATAACGATGGTCATTATGGCCAAACAGTTCTATTTTTGTTTCATCTGACCAGAGGACATTCCTCCAAAAAGTACGATCTCTGTTCCCATGTGCTGTTGCAAACCATAGTCTGGCTTTTTTATGGTGGTTTTGGAGCAGTGGCTTCGTCCTTGCTGAGTGGCCTTTCAGGTTATGTCGATATAAGACTCGTTTTACTGTGGCTATAGATACTTTTGTGCCTGTTTCCTCCAGCATCTTCACAAGGACCTTTGCTGTTGTCATGGGATAGATTTGCGCGTTTCGCACCAAAGTATGTTAATCTCTAGGAGAACACATCTCCTTCCTGAGCGGTATGACGGCTGAGTGGTCCCATGGCGTTTATACTTGCGTACTATTGTTTTTACAGATGAATGTGGTACCTCAGGCATTTGGAAATAGTAGTGTATGTAAACTTCTGACCCACTGGAATTGTGATACAGTGAATTATAAGTGAAATAATCTGTCTGGAAACAATTGTTGGAAAAATTACTTGTGTCATGCACAAAGTAGATGTCCTAACTGACTTTCCAAAACTATAGTTTGTTATCAAGAAATTTGGGGAGTGGTTGAAAAACGAGTTTTACTGAGTGTATGTAAACTTCTGACTTCAACTGTATGTGGCTATAAAGCAAAGACTTTTCTTACAAACATAGCCTACCTATCGCTCTTATCGTAATTTCTTTGGCTCGGTCAGAATCAGCTGGCAAGGGCTGCTTGAATGCAGATGGGAGACAATGTTGTGTTGTTGTTTCTTTGCATTTCCGTCTTATACTGGGGTGATGTCGGCATGAATGTGTCAACATATTTGAGGTGTTGGCAGCTACATAGCCTATTGTCATTGAGCATGGCGACATACTGTTAACGTTTTATACACAATTCTCTGTCCATTGTCGTTGTAATCTACTGGGAAGCCAAACTTTTCCCAAACTGGAGATTTAAACGAGGATCCTCCAATTCTGGTTTATTGACCCCTTGCCATTGTACATAACTGCGCCTCACAAAAGGACAGTTTGAAATGCGGCAATTAAAGTTAGAATTTTGATTACAACATGCACATATACTGTAGATGTTTTAACAGAATAGCCTGAAATGTTTTTTCAGATCAGATTTCCTCAAGAGGCATAGGCCTACAATGCACTGTAGGAATAGCCTATAGGCCTAGTGTTTTTATTGAGTACTTTTGTGTTGTTTTATGTATTAATTCGGGTTCACAGTGTTGACGAACCGGGGTTCACATTGCTGACCGAACCGAGGTCCCCTTACCAAATGGTTTGGTAGAAATACCTGTACTGTTGCACCCCTAGTTCACATGTGTAGTATTCCATCACTAATCACAGGCTACTCTGATTCATGGCTCACTTCCCTCCTCTCGATTATATAGTCTACATGACCAAATGTAAGTGGACACCTGCTCGGTTCGAACATCTCATTCCAATATGTTGGTCCCACATTTGCTGCTATAACAGCCTCCACTCTTCTGGGAAGGCTTTCTAGTAGACGTTGGAACATTGCTGCGAGGACTTGCTTCCATTCAGCCACAAGAGCAATAGTGAGGTCGGGCACTGATGTTGGGCGATTAGGCCTGGCTCGCAGTTGGTATTCCAATTCATCCCAAACAAGTTCGATGGGGTTGAGGTCAGGGCTCTGTACAACTTCTTCCACAATGCCCCCATTTGTGCATGGGGCCATTGTCATGCTGAAAAAGGAAAGGGCATTTCCAAAACTCACAAAGCTGGAAGCACAGAATCGTCTAGAATGTTATTGTATGCTGTAGTGTTAAGATTTCCTTTCACTGGAACTAAGAGGCCTGAACCATTAAAAACAGCCCCAGACCATTATTCCTCATCCACCAAACTTTACAGTTGGCACTTTGCATTGGGTCAGGTAGTGTTCTACTGGCATCCGCCAAACCTAGATTCATCTGTTGGACTGCCAGATGTTGAAGCGTGATTAATCACTCCAGAGAACGCATTTGCACTGCTCCAGAGTCCAATGGCGGCGAGCTTTACACCACTCCAGATGACGCTTGGCATTGCGCTTGGTGATCTTACGCTTGTGTGCGGCTGCTCGGCCATGGAAACCCATTTCATGAAGCGCCCAACGAACAGCTCTTGTCACGACATTGCTTCCAGAGGCAGTTTGGAACTTGGTAGTGATTGTTGCAACTGAGGAAAGATGATTTTTATGTGCTACTGGCTTAAGCCCTAGGTGGTCCCATTCTGTGAGCTGTGTGGCCTACCACTTTGCGGCTGAGCCGTTATTGCTCCTAGATGTTTCCACTTCACAATAACAACACTTATAGTTGACTGGGCTCTAGCAGGGCAGACATTTGACGAACTGACTTGTTGGAAAGGTGACATCCTATAATGGTGCCATGTTAAAAGTCACTGAGCTCTTCAGTAAGGCCATTCTACTGACAATGTTTGTCTTTGGAGATTGCATGGCTGTCTGCTTTATTTTATACACTGGTCAGCAACATGTGTGGCTGACATAGGCAAATCCATTCATTTAAAGGGGTGTCCACATCATTTTTTATATATGGTGTATCATATCACACTTCTTTTCACACACCAAAAAAACAAATAGTCCAGACCAACAGCCTCCCCAAGAGCAGCTGAAGAAAATGATACCACATGACCTACAATATTTATTATGGTCCTTCTCCATCTCCCTCCTCTGTTCACAGAATACATTGGTTCTGTCCGAAATGGCACCATATTCGCTATGTCTATTCGCTATTCGCTAACCCTTTGGGTTTCCCTATGGGCCTTGGTCAAAAGTAGTGATCTACATAGGACTATGGTGACATTTTGGACACAGGCCACATTGAGTCCAATAGAGGGGTCCCTCTGTTCTGTTATTCCCCAGGTGGTTGGTTAACATCCTGAAAACAGCATTCTATGGAGTGTCAGAGTGACTTCACGCAGTAAGTTGTCTGCAGTGACAGGTGTTAATTGAGAACCAAACACAGGTTGGTGCCCCCAGTTTAACCCTGAGACATAATCTGCATCACAAATGGCAACCTATTCCCTTGGACACCCACAGGGCTCTGGTCAACAGTAGTGCACTATATAGGGAATAAAGTGCAATTTGGGATGCAGAAATAGTTGTTTGTCCCTCCATTAACAAGGGCATCCAAGTGCATGGATGTAATTTTGGCCTGTACATGAACACAGAGAGAGAAATAGCCAAATAACATTATTCCTCTTGTATTATTGTATCCTATGGAATATAGTGTTGGTAAAATTCTGGGAACATGCAAGATGAAATGAAAGGAGACACACCACACACACACAACACCCATTTACTACGCCTTCATTATGTCTATCAAGGACACACGAAGGCCAGTTACCCTGACACTCCTCACTTCCAATTAATCTGACCAGATAAACCTGTGTTGCATTTGGTTTGTGTGTGTTGCACTTTGGTTTGTGTGTGTGTGTGCGTCCCACCAGTCTCTGTGACAGGATGCTACCCTGCCCTGCCCCTTGCTCTGTGCAGACCATGCCTTTAAATTGCTTTCCTCTCTCATGTCTCTGATTAATGAGAATGGTTCTAATCGGAGTTCCTAAGGCCAACAGCATTAGTCGTAATCTTCCACGGCTCCATCCACCACCGCCACTGACATTTAATGGAGTGCTAGTGCAATGGTAATGAGAATTCATTCTCTATCTAACAAGGGAAAGGGACAGACTGATACCTTCCTCTCCCCCGCGTAGGCTGAGTCCCAAATGGCACCCTATTTCTTTATACTGCACAACTTTTGACAAGGGCCAATAGGAACTATATAGGGAATAGGGTACAATTTGTAGGCATATTGAGACTTTCCTCTCCCCCCTACGTAGTGTAGCAGACCTATGCCTATGGGCGTAGGCCATGAGGTACTTCAAGTATCTGTTGTTTTACCTTGTGCTCTGAGGCACTGCAAATTGACCTGTGCTTGAACACACATGCAATTTAAAGCATTCTGTATAAAGCCTAGAGGTGAGTCTTATCCCTTAGCATGGGTATATCTGACTAGCATCTGCTAGTCTACAGATGTAGGATCTTAATTTGATCACTTTTGTTACTGAGAATTTTCATGCACGGCAGGAAATGCTAACTTAGTGTATTTAAGGTTTAAAAAGGCTTCTAAAGTTTGTAATTTCGACTTCAAAATGTCAAACTTGATCAACCCCTACAAAAATATTTGATGAATTATAATTCTCATAATTATTTATATTTCTTGTTGCTGCAGGATTATTTTCCTACTGTAACAAACTGGCTCAATTTAAGATCATACATCTTTAGGCAATCATAAAACAATCGTGTAATGTCAGCCTAGCCCCATGCCTACCCAGCTGAATGAAAACCATGCTCCCATCAAGGCCCACTTTTACCCATGCAAACAATCCTCCAGTGCTCAGTTAGTAGTAAGTAAATTGCTCAGGGAGTTGTATTGCCGGAATGATTTAGCAGGTCATTCCTCTCGGTCTTTCATTATGTTTGTCTGTGTTAAATTCCCACTCTGCCCCATCCATTCTCACATCCAGTTCCCGCCTTTGTCCATCCATCAATGGGAGCACTTTGTCAGTGCTGACTTCATCCTGGCTGGCGGCTGCAATCACACCGGGGCAGAGCAGAGCGGAGGAGAGGAGAGTAGATCAGAGGGGAGCAGAGCAGGGCCCGGCCCGGGCGGCTGCCACTGCAGAGCTGTTACACCTCCCATCTGCATCTCTGATCTGCTGACGGGGCCCCTGACAACGCCGGAGCCGAAGCGTTCTATTGCACAGGCAAGCAAAAAACTAATTCTGCACCTCATTTCTCCACACTGGAATGAAGGAAGGAAGGAGGGAGAGAGGAGGAGAGAGAGGGAAGAAGAGAGTGGGAGCGAGGGAGGATGAGAGAGAGAAGGAAGGAAGGAGAGAGAGAGAAATAGGTGAGATTGAGGGAAGCAGAGGGGAGGCAGGGAAGGAGAGGGAGAGAGTGGAAAGAAAGGAGAAGGAGGGAGGTTGGATGAGAGAGAGAGAGAGAGAGAGAAGGAAGGAGAGAGAGAGAGAGAGAGAGAGAGAGAGAGAGAGAGAGAAAGAGAGAGCTAATGAGGAGATTGAGGGAGGGTTGGGGTAGAGCATTTTCAAAAATAATTCACACTTAAGTCAGGCTGTAGCTCAATTTGCCTTCTCCCCCCACATAGCTACATCAATAGACATCACAAGGAGAAAATGTATCACTAATTAAGGGTTGAAAACCATCATGTCACTACACTTTGGAGAGAGAGAGAGTGATGTTGTCTCTTGTTTTTCAGGGTTCAAAAGGAAAGCTCAAATACACAAATGTTACATTATAAAGGTTAGGACAGTTATTTTTTAATTATGGCTGTTACCGTTAATCAGTTTATTGAGATGATTTGACCATTTTATGCTGAATTAGTGTGGTGATTGATCAAATGTGCAAGCATAATATGCAGAGAATTGTTGATATCGGCCAAAAAAATTACTATCGGAGAATCCTGGAGGGACTGACTTGTATTGTGAAGTGGTTAACATACTGAATTTATTCTCTGGGGTCCCTAGATGGGAATCATCTACTTCAATAAAAAACAACACTGATTTCAAAGAATGAAATAAACCCATACGACTGTTTGTGCAGCATAGTCGTTAATCCCAAATGGCACCCTACTTTTGACCAGTGCCTCATCAAAGGTACTGTAGTGCACTATATAGGGAATAGGGTAACATTATGGACGCACACTAATTAGACTCCAATAGAGGGTTAATAATACCCTGTAGTTTCCAGAATGATCTTGTTATAAATGGGGCCTGTCAAGCCTTTCCTTAGCCCTCCAAATGAGTCTTCTCACTTCACTGCCCCCGTCGTCCGAAGCGTCAGCACCAGCAGCTCCCGTCCGGCTGCCTGGGATAACAAAGGATTGCTATTAACCGTGTTGTTAGCAATGATGGCAGAAAACAAACAAGTCCATAAATAAAAGTGTGTAGGGGGGAAATAAACCCATAAACTAGATAGATAGCCAGCTGAGCTGAAACAAATGAGAGGTAGAGTGAGAGAGAGAGAAAGAGAGAGCGAAAGGGCAAGAGGGCGAGGGAGAGAGAGATATATATGGAAGCTGATGTTGTTTATAAAGGATAAAAAGTTTGAGAGGATCTATCTGATATTTAATGATCAACACACACACACACACACACACACACACACACACACACACACACACACACACACACACACACAGTAAAACAGTAAAACAACACACTCTCTCTCCTCCATTAGGACTGGGAATTCCAAGGGACCTCACGATGCGATATTGTCGATACTTAGGTGAATATACGATATGGATTGCAACTCTCATGATTTTCACGATTTTCTGTATTAGGTACCATGATTTTATTTGTTCCAAACATATATTGCTCACCATATGTAGGCTACAGAGGGACATGACAGTCATGAGACACAATTTATGAAGGGAAAATACTGGACTTTTGGACATTAGTGCAAAAATAACGACACGATATATTGTCAAAAATAATATCCCGATATGTAACTGTACAGATTTTTTCCCCCATCACTATCCTCCATGCAAGGACAACTCAGCTGCTGGTACAGATCTTAGTTTGAGCCAGTTTGCTACAGCACGAAAAATAATATCCTGCAGAAACAGTTCCTTATAAAATGGAAATGTGAAATATTATGTGGATTATAATTAATGGAAATTTTTGTAGGGGTTGATACATTTTTCATAAGGGAAAATCAAGTCTGACATTTCTAAGTGGAAATTACTAAATTCAGAAGCCTTTTTAAATCTCAAATGCACTACACATTTTAAATGTCCTGCATTGCAGAAAAGTTATCCTGCAACATGGTGATCAAATTAAGATCCTACTTACTGTATGTGCGTGCTAGTGGGATACAGTGCATAGTATGGCTTCCCATGCTATGTGTGCGCTTTTGTGCGTGTCTGCATGCGCGTGTAATGTCATTACAGTTTATGCAACAACAAAGAAACATCAAACACTCAGCTGAGCAGGCTTAGACAACAAAGTGGCGGCTCTGCTCAAGTCGTTTATGGTGGACACAAACGCTATTTCTCATATTAATTAAGCGCTGTCGTCGCCGTGCTCGCTGGCTCTCGCCAAGCACATGTCCGTAGCGTTGATATGTGGGCTAAGTGTTTTCCCTGATGCCTCACTTTGCTTTCAGCCTGCCTTTCACATAGGGATGCGTCTCAAATGGCAGCCTATTCCCACTTCTTAGTGCACTATATAGGCAATAGGGTGCAATTTGGGACAAACCCATTGAAAGCCCCCACTGGATTCCAGCACTGCCACCATGTGTATAGCCTAAGCCCCCACTGGATAATAGTAGACCTAGGATTCTAGTATGGCTGTTTACAACGTCAGTTCCACTTACGTTAATACCCCACATGTAAACAACAATATCAATGGGCGAATAAATTGGGCAAGTAAGTTTATGGACCCTAAAAATCTGTTTATCCAATTAAGCGATACTTCAATAATATAATCCTCTCAAACCATGAATGGCTTTTTAACATGTTTACACGACCTATGGAGAAAACTGAATTACTCAATTTATAAAAGGCGCTGTTGGATAACTTCGGAGCCCAATCCAGAACATGGTTGATGTGTAAGAGTTCACTGGGGCCACAACTGAGCCACAACTGATGCTATAGGACAAAAAGAGTGCATGTTGTTTCTGTTGTTTCTATTGTTGATGTTGCTTCTGTTGCGGTTGTTATTTATTTTTAATGGGGGGGGGGGGGGGGGGGGGGGTTGTTAGGTCCGCTTTAATATTGCATATAGATTGTGGCATCCATCAATGTAATTGTCTGCATCATGTGTGTGTGTGTGTGTGTGTGTGTGTGTGTGTGTGTGTGTGTGTACTGTGTGTATGTATGTATGTATGTGTGTATGTATGTATGTAAGATGTCATTTAAAAAATATATTTATTCCTCTATTACTTTTCCCCTAACCCTACCACCCCTCCCCTAATTGGAGTAAACTAATGGACAACAACACTTAGGCTTATAATTCCAGTTTATACATACTATATACATTTTATGGACACAGTATATTTTACAATAGTTAACCTTTGTTTGTTTTTAGTCCCATCCTACAGCTACACTCAACCCCTCCCATCTATCTCTGAACACCATCCAGTTTTGATTTCTATTTGCTATATATTTTTCAACTGTGCTATTTCACAAAAGTTCTGAACCTATATACATTTTACAGACACAGTATATTTTACATTAGTTATCTTTATATTTTTAGTTTGATGTTTCACAAGTTCTGAACATTTCTATTCTAATAGTGTCTACAGATTGTAAATGTTTCTGTTACTGTTGTTTATTGATATATGTAGGAACAAAGAAATTGTTTCTCCAAAATGCGGAACGATGTTGTATGCAAAAGCAAAATAGCAACAACAGCGCTTAATACTAATGCTAGGGACTACTAATCCTCTCAGTCTCCGTTTCATCATGGAAAATAGTACCTTAACATAGAAATGTGTACCTCAATCTGCAACAACAAAAACACAAATGTAGCCTAAATGAATTCCATTTTCCTAATGTCAGTTTCCAGAAAAAAACCAACAAGCACATATTCTTCTATAATAATTCAGACAACACAACCTGACGCTAGTGTGTCAAGACAACAGGATGTTTAAAGCCAACCGATCCCCATGTTTCTGGGAAGAACAAATAGAAAAAGGGGTATCCAAATAAGGTAAGATTGTTTATGTACCCTGGCATGAAATTGGAGGGTGTTGTGAAGAAGAGAGAGAGAGAGAGAGAGAGAGAGAGAGAGAGAGAGAGAGAGAGAAGAAAGAAGGGAGCGAGAAAGAGAGAGGGAGAAGGGTGATGGAGACAGGTGATGGAGACGGATGGACAGAGCTGACAGTGTGGTATTCATCCAGCACGCTAGAGTGCGCATCCTGCTAGTGGCAGTCGACAGAGCAATAAATCACCGGGCCCTCCATCCTGTATCTACAGCTTATTACATCCAGCATGACAAATAAATAATAATCCCTGTCACAGCAGGCCTTAGCTCAAGAATTGAGTCTGAAACCTTTTTCTCATCACTCCTAATCCTGAGAACACTAGAACAGGGGAATTGAAGGCTGTAGGTGCTTAACCGGCCCTCAGTTAGAGGGAGGTAGAGAAGAGAAGAAAAAATACACCTATAGTTGTAAATGTTTTCTGAGAGGTATGATGAGAATATAAAACTGGTACTCATATTGAAAGACTATAACCTACTGTATATCATGGATGGTCAACTACATTGATTACCTATCAAGAAGTTGTATTTCAATAGTTTTTTACATCCAGCATTTGGTGTCGTGCAATACATGCCCTATTGGCAGGCTGTTTGAATATACTGCATCAGATGCATTCCGAAAGGGTTTGCACTGCAATGGCTTGTTTACATAATTGAACATATTGTCACGCCCTGGTCTAAGTATTTTGTGTTTTTCTTCATGTATTGGGTCAGGCCAGGGTGTGGCATCGGATTTTTGTATTGTGGTGTGTTTTGTCCTGGGGTTTTGGTGTGTATGTATTGGGATTGTAGCTAGTGGGGTTATCTAGCAAAGTCTATGGCTGTCTGGAGTGGTTCTCAATCAGAGGCAGGTGTTTATCGTTGTCTCTGATTGGGAACCATATTTATTTATTTCGTTGTTTTGTAGTGTTCGTGTTTAGTGTTCGTGTTTCGTTTGTTTAAATAAACATGGATCGCAATCGACACGCTGCAGTTTGGTCCGACTCTCCTTCACTATATGAAAACCGTTACAGAATCACCCACCACCAACGGACCAAGCAGCGTGTTAACAGGCAGGAGCCACAGGAGAGGCAGCAGGAAAAGCAGCAGCTGCAGTGGGAGAGGCTGCACCACCTGGAGAAATTGACATGGGAGGAAGAACTGGACGGTAAAGGACCCTGGGCTCAGCCTGGAGAATATCGCCGCCCCAAGGAAGAACTGGAGGCGGCGAAAGCTGAGAGGCGCAGATATGAGGAGGCAGCACGGCGTAGCGGATGGAAGCCTGAGAATCAGCCCCAAAAATGTATTGGGGGGGGGGGGGGGGCTCAGGGAGAGTGTGGCAGAGTCAGGAGTCAGACCTGAGCCAACTCTCCCTGTTTATCGTGAGGAGCCAAGGAGGAGACCAGAACCAGAGCCGGTGTTGGAGGTGAGCGAAACAGAGACTGTGAAGGAGTTAATGGGGAAGTTGGAGGAGAGAGAAATGAGGGAGTTGCTGTGTTGGTGCTTTTTGCATGGAATTCGCCCGACGGAACGTGTCGGGGATTTGATGGCACCTGGGTTAGCGCTCCATACTCGTCCTGAGGTGCGTGTTAGTCGGCTGGTGAAGTCGGTGCCAGCCTCACGCACCAGGCCTCCTGTGCACATCCCTAGCCTTGCACGTCCTGTGCCAACACTGCTCTCAAGATCTCCAGTACGCCTTCACGGTCTAGCCCATCCTGTGCCAACTCCACACTCCAGTCCTCCGGAAGCAGCTCCCCGCACCAGGCTTCCTGTGCGTGTCCTCGATCCAGTACCACCAGTTCCAGCACCACGCACCAGGCCTTCAGTGCGCCTCGCCTGTTTAGCGCAGCCAGAGCCTTTCTCCTCTACAGCGCTGCCGGAGCTTCCCGCCTGTTTAGCGCAGCCAGAGCTTTTCTCCTCTCCTGCGCTGCTGGAGTCTCCCGCCTGTTTAGCGCAGCCAGAGCCTTTCTCGTCTCCTGCGCTGCCGGAGTCTCCCGCTTGTTTAGCGCAGCCAGAGCCTTTCTCCTCTCCTGCGCTGTCGGAGTCTCCCGCCTGTTCAGCGCAGCCAGAGCTGCCAGCCTGCATAGAGCAGCCAGAGCTGCCAGCCTGCATGGAGAAGCCAGAGCTGCCAGCCTGCATGGAGCAGCCAGAGCTGCCAGCCTGCATGGAGCAGCCAGAGCTGTCAGTCTGCATGAAGCAGCCAGAGCTGTCAGTCTGCATGGAGCAGCCAGAGCTGTCAGTCTGCATGAAGCAGCCAGAACTGTCAGTCTGCATGAAGCAGCCAGAGCTGTCAGTCTGCATAGAGCAGCCAGAGCTGTCAGTCTGCATAGAGCAGCCAGAGCTGTCAGTCTGCATGGAGCAGCCAGAGCTGTCAGTCTGCATGGAGCAGCCAGAGCTGTCAGTCTGCATGGAGCAGCCAGAGCTGTCAGTCTGCATGGAGCAGCCTGAGCTGTCAGTCTGCATGGAGCAGCCTGAGCTGTCAGTCTGCATGGAGCAGCCTGAGCTGTCAGTCTGCGTGAAGCAGCCCGAGCTGCCAGTCTGCAATGAGCTGCCAGTCTGCAATGAGCTGCCAGTCTGCAATGAGCTGCCAGTCTGCAAGGAGCTGCCAGTCTGCAAGGAGCTGCCATTCTGCACGGAGCCGCCAGAGCTGCCAGTCTGTAAGAAGCCGCCAGAGCTGTCAGCCGACATGGAGCAGCCAGAGCCGCCAGTCAGCATGGAGCAGCCAGAGCCGCCAGACAGTATGGAGCAGCCAGATCTTCAGTCTGCCAGGATCCGCCAGTCAGCCAGACTCTTCCAGATCTGCCAGTCAGCCAGACTCTTCCAGATCTGCCAGTCAGCCAGACTCTTCCAGATCTGCCAGTCAACCAGACTCTTCCAGATCTGCCAGTCAACCAGACTCTTCCAGATCTGCCAGTCAACCAGACTCTTCCAGATCTGCCAGTCAACCAGACTCTTCCAGATCTGCCAGTCAACCAGACTTTTCCAGATCCGCCAGTCAACCGGGATCTGCCAGAACCGCCAGTCGGCCAGGATCTGCCAGTAGGACAGGATCTGCCAGTAGGCCAGGATCTGCCAGTCGGCCAGGATCTGCCAGTCGGCCAGGATCTGCCAGTTGGCCAGGATCTGCCAGTCGGCCAGGATCTGCCAGTTGGCCAGGATCTGCCAGTCGGCCAGGATCTGCCAGTCGGCCAGGATCTGCCAGTCAGCCAGGATCTGCCAGTCAGCCAGGATCTGCTAAAACCACCAGCCTGCCAGGATCTGGTAGATCTACCTACCTGCCTGAGCTTTCTCTCACTCCTGAGCTTTCTCTCACTCCCGAGCTTTCTCTCACTCCCGAGCTTTCTCTCACTCCCGAGCTTTCTCTCACTCCCGAGCTTCCCCTCAGTTCTGAGCTTCCCCTCAGTCCCGAGCTGTCCTTCAGTCCCGATCTGCTCCTCAGTCCAGTGGGTTTCTGGGTGAGGACTACTAGGCCATGGTCGGCGGCGAGGGTGGACTATCCAGGGACGCGAGGAGAGGGGACTAAGACATTGACTGAGTGGGTTCCACGTCCCGCGCCGGAGCCGCCACCATGGACAGACGCCCACCCGGACCCTCCCTATTGTTTTGAGGTGCGTTCGGGAGTCCGCACCTTAGGGGGGGGGGGGGGGGGGGGGGGAGGTTCTGTCACGCCCTGGTCTAAGTATTTTGTGTTTTTCTTTATGTATTGGGTCAGGCCAGGGTGTGGCATCGGGTTTTTTGCATTGTGGTGTGTTTTGTCCTGGGGTTTTGGTGTGTATGTATTGGGATTGTAGCTAGTGGGGTTATCTAGCAAAGTCTATGGCTGTCTGGAGTGGTTCTCAATCAGAGGCAGGTGTTTATTGTTGTCTCTGATTGGGAACCATATTTAGGCAGCCATATTCTTTGAGTTTGTCGTGGGTGATTGTCCTGAGTGTCTTGATGTCCTTGTTTGATGTTAGTTGACACAAGTATAGGCTGTTTTCGGTTTTCGTTTTGTTTATTGTTTTGTAGTGTTCGTGTTTAGATTAGTGTTTCATTTGTTTAAATAAACATGGATCGCAATCGACACGCTGCAGTTTGGTCCGACTCTCCTTCACTATATGAAAACCGTTACACATATATGAAACGTATTAATTAACTGGTCATACTGTACCTTTTAGCAGTTTGCGGCGTGAACTCCTTAAATGATCTAGTGACATCAGTCAATTAATTATCCACTTTTCCCAGATTGAAAATGAGGTCCAGGTGTGTGGAGGAGGCTTTCAAGATGGAGCCGCTCAATGTTATGAGACATCAATAATGAGTTTCCTTCTGCCTCTCCAACAGATCGCCATGATATACAACTTACAATTAAGCACGGCCCGGTGATCCATGAATAATGTTTATACAATTCCTAAAGGAGCAGCAGCGGATACACAATCACATCCCTCACCATGTTTACAGCCTCTAGTCTACACATATTATTAGCTAGGAGAGGAGATGGATAGGACCATTTACAATTCAGTAACCTTCATGACAGTCGGACTGCCTTCATCAGCATTTTATTTCCTGTGTAACACTCTAGGGTTGCGTCCCAAATGGCACCCGATTCCTTGTGTAGTGCACTACTCCCAATGAGCCCTGGTCAAAATTAGTGCACTTTATATGGAATAGGGTGCCATTTGGGACACAACCTCTAAGTCATCTACAAATGTCAGAATAAAATAGGCCCCATGAAATATTCACGATCAGCTTGGAGAAGAAAGAGAGAAAGATGGATGTGATTTAGGGTGACAGCATTTCTCTCTCCCCCCTCTTGCGTCTTGTTTTTATGGCAGCTTTTAATTTTTATTGAAGAACAGTGCAAAGGAAATGGTTCCTCATCTAGGATATAAGACAGGGCATGTGAGTACAAAAGTCTATAGGATTATGTGCACTCTTCATGATGCAATGGGACAAGGGATGGAGAGGAGGGAGGGAAAGGAGGGACGCGTTGGGAATGAAAGAGGAGAAAAGGAGGATGTGGATGTGTCTCTCTGCAGACACATGTAAATCAATTTGTATTGATTTAAACAATACAGCCAACAGCGCTAAACATTTATCAATTTAGCAATTAGATGACTACAGCGGGAGCTATTCACACAGAAAATTATATTTTATATTAGTCCCGTCTGTCATGTAGCCCTGGACAACGTGTTTTATGTTATAGCATTTTGGTAGTTTTTTACTTTATATTGCGAGTCAATTATTCTGGGAAGCTGTTGAAATGTATTACACACAAGCTTTTTATGATTCATTATTTGAGTTATAGATAGGCCTATTGCTTTCTGAGTTGTCAATTTTGCCAATGTGTGAAAATTAATGGTTTTCCCGAAATCCCGGTTGGAAGACCCCGTACATCCTCCTTATTCCCTCCTGATTCTGGGAACCCTCCAACTGGGATTTCGGGAAAACTAGGGAATTCATTGGAAGTTGGGAATTCATTGAATTCATTGAAAGTGCAAAGAATTTTGCAACCCTACACAGTCGTCAGAGACAGCTCATGACTGCATCCCTAATGGCACCCTATTCCTTATGTAGCATTACTTTTGACCAGGGCCCTACTTTTGACCAGGGGCTCTGGTCAACAGTAGTGGACTATATAGGGAATAGGGTGCCATTTGGGACGCACAACATGTGAAACTAAAGTCACTTTTGAGCGTTATTAGAAACGATACATCAACAAGAAGAGGCCGTCTGGCAATTAACATGTTCTTGGCAAACTAGTAAATCTGTCCTTGGTCAAACAGAGCACCTGAACTCTGCCCAGGTCGCAAGAAAGGACCAAATTCCACACAACCTGAAGGAGCATATTTTACCTACTGCAGAATGCGTCAGTCAGATTGTTGGACCTTCCATCAATTCCATGACAGAACAGTGTGACTGACACTCAGATTTACAACCAAGAAAAGCTGACATTTTGACGTCCACATGACACAGCTTTCATTGGAATCTTTTGAAATCATTCCAGAGATCTAGAAGAGTTCAAATATCTGAGGGCCTAATATCCCTGTGTATCTAAAGAAAAATATATCTAAACAAGGTCACAATGTTACTGCAAAACAAACATGTTACTGCAAAACAAACACAGGCATTCTCAAACTCAAAATCGTCAACACACAACCTCACCTAAGTAACATTTTAAACACAGGGTGGTTCAGATACAGGGGCTAACTAACTCTACCCCCTGGGTGAGAGGCATTTAGTCCTACCGATAAGGAATTAATTTTCCAGCCTCTTGTCCCTTTAAATTAGGGGAGTTCGTAAGTTCACACCCCACACTTCAACTCTTCAGGCTGGAGTTTGGGGGTTTGAACTTCTGACCCACTGATGGAAAGGGGTCAGAACCATATATGCACAGTAGCTGAATTTACAAATGCATGCTGACTGCATGACAACATAGCAGAATGATCCAGCTACCACACCACAGCCTTGCTGATAACATCTCCCTTTAGGAAGAGGTTTGTTCCAAATGGCACACTATTCCTTATATATGCACTACTTTTGACCAGAGCCCTTTATAGAGAATAGGGTGCCATTTGGGACAGAGCCCAGTTCTGTTCAGGCTCTTTGTATTTATGGACATGTCCCCCTAACCATAGTCCCCCTGAACCATAAATCATGTTAATTGGTTTACTGATAAAACCTCTGTCACAGCTCTACTCAGATTGTGCTATGGTAGGCCTATGGCACCCACAGTTACTGTTACTAAACAGTAACTGTGAAATAGTTTATTTGTTTAACTTGACTAGGAGTAAGGATGGTTCTATGAGAGGGACTTCTCCTCCTCCTCAGTCAATCAACCAGTCAGCACTTTGTAATGTGCAAATGAAAGTATTTGAGTTACTTCAAATGTAAATTATTTGAGTTGCTTGTGAAAGCAAACACAAAGACAATACATGATGACCCATAAGGTAGATTATATATTAGTTTGTCATTATTTTGTGGTGCAGCAATAACTAACACATTACTAAGTCTATTCTTGCAAAGAAAATACACTTTTGTGAGGTTGTAAAAAGGTAATTCTCACAGACAACAAAACAACAACTCCCTCGCCTAATTACTATTCTTAAAACACATTTTCCCAATACATATGAAGGTTGTACACTGACAATATCTCATTCATTCAAACGATAAACTATAACTTTTTCCAGAAGATTGAGACAACTGGAAATGGCCTGAAAAGATTACTGTTTACCGAGATGATAAGCCAGCCATATGCTGCATCCCAAATGGCACCACATTTTGAATCCCAAATGGCACCCTATTCCCTACATAGCACACTACTTTTGACCAGAGCATTATGGGCCCTGATCAAAAGTAGAGCACTATAGTCCTAGTCGGTATTATAGAACGTTGTGGCCCCGCCCACCGTTGGGAAAACAACCTGTGGTTACCTAGGTTACCCCATAAACGAGTTAGCTGACAATGTCATGAAAACGACACCTCAATGGGGCAGAAGTCTGTGTGTTGTTGTAATTCTGGATGGCCAGATAGTCAGTAACTGTGACAAGAAACTGCCATTTGGGGAATCGTAAGTTTTATTTATTTATTTATTTCAACTTTATTTAACCAGGTAGGCTAGTTGAGAACAAGTTGTCATTTATAACTGCGACCTGGCCAAGATAAAGCAAAGCAGTGTGACACAAACAACAACACTGAGTTACACATGGAATAAACAAGCTTACAGTCAATAACACAATAGAAAAAAGAAAGTCTATATACAGTGTGTGCAAATGGCGTGAGGAGGTAGGCAATAAATAGGCCATAGTAGCGAAGTAATTACAATTTAGCAGATTAACACTGGAGTGATAAATCAGCAGGTGATGATGTGCAAGTAGAGATACTGGTGTGCAAAAGATCAGAAAAGTAAATAAAAACAGTATGGGGATGAGGTAGGTAGATTGGGTGGGCTATTTACAGATAGCTATGTACAGCTGCAGCAATTGGTTAGCTGCTTAGATAGCTGATGTTTAAAGTTATTGAGGGAAATATAAGTCTCCAGCTTCCGCAATTTTTGCAATTTGTTCTGGTCACTGGCAGCGGAGAACTGGAAGGAAAGGCAGCCAAAGGAGGTGTTGGCTTTGGGGATGACCAGTGAGATATACCTGCTGGAGAACGTGCTACAGGTGGATGTTGTTATCGTGACCAGTGAGCTGAGATAAGGTACAGCTTTACCCCGCATAGACTTATAGATGACATGGAGCCAGTGGGTCTGGCGACGAATATGTAGCGAGAGCCAGCCGACTAGAGCATACAGGTCGCAGTGGTGGGTGCCATGCATTTCTATTCATACATTTCTGTGATCTGTTTGTGCTTTTCTTTTAACCAATTTCTGTTTTCATGCAAGTGACTTCATGCAACAGGATGATTGATTTTGCTTGCGGTGCTTTCTTTTGGGAGTCTGCGGGGAAAACTGGTGGCGCATTTTATGAAGCGTGAGGGAAATTTCCATCTGACCAAAAGACGACGAGACCCGACAGACCAGACCCTTACTGTGAGCTGCTCAGGAGGATACACATCATCCGCAAACAATTGAGGGATGGCAACTGATTTCAGTAAGTCCATTTAAATGAATCTGTATAAAAAATGTGTATGATTTTGTTTTTAAATCAAGGCATTTAACGCATAAAAAGGTACCCATAGTCTGAAAGAGAGAAGGCTATTCACTAGTCCTATGAGAAGACGAGAGCAAGGGTGTAACGGTGCCATGAAAAGCCCCGCTGACAGCTGTATGTGGGCATTTTTAAGAAATGTCTACGTGGTCTGCAGCCACTACAAATAACACAAGGTGTTTTTGAATACGTGGTGTTATTAAATATGTACAGGAGATACATATGGTGCATAGCAAGTAACAACAAGAGAATCGTTGAAGATGCACATGGGTAATACGGGAGATTACCGAGTGTGTTTGGGAATAGTACTAAGTGAATGTGGATGTGAAAGTTGTGTGATTGTGAAATATGACATATTAAGCTGATTGAAATTTGTCTGATTGAAATTTTGAAAATAAAGGGATTGAAATTATTACTATTAAGATTGAAAATTCCAATCTTAATAGTATAAATTTAAATCAATTTACTTTCCACATTTCATTCAGCCAAATTTCAATTAGCTTAATATGTCATATTAATGGATACAAGGATAATAAACTGATTGAAAATTACATAATAAGAGATGGAAATTTAACTAAATTATTGAGTGAGGGGACTAGCTCACCTGTGAAAGAGGTGAATGAATACCCCAAACAGTTCCGTCTGAGCTGAGTTTTTCGATTTGTAACATTATCTAGGGTTCTGTCCACCACAGCCCATTGCATCTACAGGTAGAGGATAACACTTCTCATAAATCTCATACGTAACATGTCTCAGAGGATAACATATCTCATTAGTAACGAGATTACACGACGTTAGTAACAAGGATAACATGTCTCTGAGGGTAACATGACTTTAAATTACATGAGGATAACAATACTCATCAGTGGTTTGATGTATAACGTTATTATGTACACATTCAAAAGTTTGTGGTCACCTAGAAATGTCCTTGTTTTTGAAAGAAAATAATATTTTTTTTGTCCATTAAAATAACAAAATTTATCAGAAATACAGTGTAGACATTGTTGATGTTGTAAATGACTATTGTAGCTGGAAACGGCAGATTTTTAATGGAGTATCTACATAGGCGTACAGAGGCCCATTATCAGCAACCATCACTCCTGTGTTCCAATGGCACGTTGTGTTAGCTAATCCAAGTTTATCATTTAAAAAGGCTAATTGATCATTAGAAAACCCTTTTGCAATTATGTTAGCACAGCTGAAAACTGAGGTTCTGATTAAAAAACGGACCTTCTTTAGACTAGTTGAGTATCTGGAGCATCAGCATTTATGAGTTTGATTACAGGTTCAAAATGGCCAGAAACTATTCTTGTTCTGAGAAATTAAAGCTATTCCATGCGAGAAATTGCCAAGAAACTGAAGATCTCGTACAACACTGTGTACTTCTCCCTTCACAGAACAGCGCAAACTGTCTCTAACCAGAATAGAAAGAGGAGTGGGAGGCCCCGGTGCACAACTGAGCAACAGGACAAGTACATTAGCGTGTCTATTTTGAGAAACAGACACTTTACTAGTCCTTGATTGGCAACTTCTTTAAATAGCACCTGCAAAACACCAGTCTCAAAGTCAACAGTGAAGAGGCGACTCCGGGATGCTGGTCTTCTAGGCAGAGTTCCTCTGTGTTCCTTAACCCATCTTAATCTTTTATTTTTATTGGCCAGTCTGCAATATGGCTTTTTCTTTGCAACTCTGTCTAAGAAGGCCAGCAACCCATGAGTCACCTCTTCACTGTTGACATTGAGATTGGTGTTTTGCGGGTACCATTCTTTGGAGCTGAAGGGTAGTGTATGTGGAGATGTAATATTCCCGAAGAACTAGTGTAAATACTTAAACCTCTGTATGAATAGAACACTAGTCTAAAGGTAGAATTTGTGATGTAACACAAATGTATAATTGTCACGTTAGTTCCTTTATTATGTCTTTGGGTTAGTTTGGTCAGGGCGTGAGTTGGGGTGGGTAGTCTATGTTCTTTTGTCTATGTTGTATTTCTGTGTTTGGCCTGGTATAGTTCTCAATCAGAGGCAGCTGTTGATCGTTGTCTCTGATTGAGAATCATACTTAGGTAGCCTGTTTTTCCCATTTTGGTTGTGGGTTATTGTTTTCTGTTTTGTTCATATTCCTTAGAGAACTGTTCAGTTTTCGCTCTTTATTATTTTTGTCATTTCAGTGTTCAGTTTATTTTGTTTATTAAAATTAACACTTACCATGCTGCCCCTTGGTCCTCTTCTCCTTCACCAGAGGAAAACTGTTACAATAATGGGTTACTAGAGATAAAGTTACATAATTCTGAGTATAATGGGTTACTACTGTTGTGTCTTGACTATCATTAATGTGTTTGACTGTTATTTTATTTAAAAAATTACATACCACGTTCATTTATTACGTAATTAAATGAATAATATAACACTTAATTAAGTAGTAATCTGGGGCTCTACGGGAAAAGTTATTTAACGAGTTACTATCTCCCAACTAAACTCAAAAGATTTAAATATCTCTTACATCAGTCAGTCAATTCATTCATTCTTATTTACCTTATATCAGTCTCATTCTGATCGACCCAAAATTATTGGATATCTGCACAAACCCTAGCATAAATTATGAATTAGCGATGTACAAATTGGCTTATTTATTTATTTATTAACTAAATAATCACACAGAATTACTTAAACCCACAAACAGGATAGCTTACACATTGATTACTACACAATGCAATGAAAAGACCCTAGTGGACTAAACCGATATGACGGGTTGTTACACAAAATGTCGGATTCAAAAGAGAGGGAAAGGGAGAGAAAGAATTCCACTATCGTACATACAGCTGATAACTATGCTCATGGAAATGTGAATACTTTGCACATGAACGGCTGCTCACTCAAAATAATTGCAATGTACATATTTACGTGTGTATGTCTTTGCTGTCTCTCTGTTGAAAACACTTGATCCATCTATAGGGAGTAATTCTACAAAGCCTCTAGTGTAAGTTTCTGGTTGTCCACCAGAGGTCACCATGCCCTTCGTAGTTGTAGTAGGTTGCTCTCTGAGTGTCTGTTAGAATGGATCTTCCAGACGTACCAATGGTCGTTCGATAGGGAAATGTTATTCTTTTCTCGTCTTCGGTTGAGTTTCCTAGACTATTTTACATATACAGCTGCAGACTGTGATTGTGCAGTCTTTATCTTCTTCACTTGTTGAGAGTTCTTGACGATTTGTGACATATTCAGCTCGCTCTGCCTGTAACCTCCGGTCTAATGTAGAGCTAGAACCATTTTATACGTCCGTAGCAACCCGGCAATGTGCTGGTCTCTAGAGATTTAAATTCCTACTATTCCAACGTGCAGCCACGCTCCACATTTTTCTGGATATGGTCTGATATGTTAATTCTTCACTAGGGGTTTTACGAACTCTAGCAAAAGGGGCATTCCATGACATCGACATAATATCTGTGCTCACGTGGGTGTTGTCACTGACTGGTTAAGACTTTATATGAAAAACAATTCTCTCATTTAGAAGGCTAACATCACATTACATCTTCTCACAAATAGTTTCATATTTAATCATATAAGTTCCACAACATTTAGATGGGAATCTGATAACTGGGACGTATACATTTGTAGAGGTACAGGTTTAGTTATACCATCCTTCATGATATCACAAAACAACAACTGTTGGACATGGTTATTCTTTAAATACCCACAGACCATTCCCAATGTTTGGATTACAGAAATATTGTTTCATTATTCAGCCTTTTGATGTTGTAGTTTTGGCATGAGGAATCTCCTTGTAACAAAAGGTTTCTTTACCCTCAATCCTGCAGAGCCCAAAGGTAGAGTTTCTACAAGGTATTTATGACCGTCATAAAATGGCCAACTTCACCCCTCTCCCCCTCTGCGGGAGGGAGAGGGAGCAGTAGAGCGGACTCACTGTAACCTGATTCTTCATATCTTCACAGGAAAGTCATGCCACTAGAGATCTAATGAAGTAACAATAGAAAAATAATATTAATATACAACTTGCACACCCACACGTAGACAGACGTAAGTGGTGTAAAAAGTATTCTGAGGAATGTTCAGTGGTCCCTTTATGGATCATTTGGGAAAGATTAGGTTAAAGCATTGTACAGAACTTCACTTACCCCTAACCAATAAAACTATAATTAGAACCAATGAATGTAGAACATGAATGTCTGATAAACTTTGTCAAAATATGAAACCTACTGTTTAACAAATCTGTCTGCAGGACCTTCAAAAAGTTGGTGCTGACTTTTCAGCTCAATATTTGGTACTAAAACATTTACTTATATCTACTTCATCTGGACACAGTTCCACGTATTGGAAACAGATTATTGTTTTAGATTACATTACGTTCTTACTTATGTCGTGTCTTTGGCTATGATTAAGTGATATGACATGCTGTTCTATAAAATAATTTATCCGTAATTGATATTACCTGATTGAGCTAATCATGTAAATGTAATTAACTAGAGAGTTGGGACACCACGAAATAATATTTATAGAGCTGTTATCTTCCGAATAAACTCTTTAAAGACCTAGTAATATTTTACATCAATAGCAGTCAATATTAATCGTCACCTTAATTCAGTCTCATCTGAAAATGGTAAATTCTTGGTTATCTGCACGAACCCTGGCTAACAAGTTGAATCAGCAATACAAAATTGGGTTTAATTATTTATTTACTAAATACCTAACTAATCACACAGAATTACACATACACATAATTAATCATAACTTGATTACACATTACGTCATAAAGGAAAATGTCCCTTGCGGATGGAACAGATATGACAGCTTGTTACACAAAAGAAAAGGGGCTTGGGTTTCAGTGAAAGAGCGGGAAGACTGAGGGACACAGGGAGAAGCTGTGCAATCGTAAATACTTTCCACTGTAGAGTTTATGTGATCTTATCATTGATGAGAATGTCTCAGATGACAACCGAACTGACATCATATTCATTAAGTACTACCGCATATGTTCAATTGGTCAGATTACCAGAATATAGTTCATTTCCCCCCACCTTCTAATGTTCCCAGAATCTCTATGTTAACCATGTGTTTTTCAAATGTAACATCAGTAGGGTAGAGAGAGGAAAAAGGGGAGAAGAGGTATTTATGACTGTCATAAACCTACCCCCCAGGCCAACGTCATGACACTTAAATCCCTGGAGCTACCAAAACTGTAGAAAAATATGTCTCATTCAATTATTCATACATCTGTCTCAAATTTGGCAAATTTCTCTCATACAGCCTTTTTGCGTTCAATGTGTATTGGCGGCTATCTATTTTTCCACAGGAAGCTTATCTTAAATCACAAACAACAGGTGACATAAATACGAGAGCAGTGGACCAGGCCTTGAAGAGTGAGGATCCTCTAATTTAATATCAGTCCCCATGCTCAATCTTCTTCAACTTTCTTCAACTTGGAAGGGACAAAAACAGTCCAGCAAAAAACCCACGAACAGGAAAACACGTTAACATCTAACGTGCACACTAGTCACACAAACAATCCTGCACAAAGAGCAGGTGGGCCGGTGGGCTAATGAAGTACAACTAATCACCAAATGAACAACAGGTGTAACCAATAAACAGACAAGGAGGGCGAGGAAAGAATCAGTGGCAGCTAGTAGGCCGGTGACGACGACCGCCGAGCACCACCCGAACGGGAAGGGGAGCCACCTTCGGTAGGAGTCGTGACAGTACCCCCCCCCCCCCCCCCCCCCCCCCCCTGACGCGCGGCTCCCGCAGCATGCCGACACCGGCGTCGAGGTCGACCCGGAGGGCGAGGCGCAGGGCGATCCGGATGGAGGCGATGGAAATCCCTCAACATCGACGGATCCAAAATATCCCCCACCGGTACCCAGCACCTCTCCTCTGGACCATACCCCTCCCAGTCCACGAGGTACTGCAGGCCCCTCACCCGGTGTCTCGAGTCCAGAATGTCCCGTATCGTGTACGCCGGGGACCCCTCGATGTCCAGAGGGGGAGGAGGGACCTCCGGCACCTCACCGTCCTGCAGGGGACCAGCTACCACCGGCCTGAGAAGAGACACATGAAACGAGGGGTTAATACAATAATAGGGAGGGAGTTGTAATTGATAATACACCTCGTTTATTCTCCTCGGGGCTTTGAAAGGCCCTACACTGCGGCCCCAGCTTCCGGCAGGGCAAGCGGAGGGGTAGGTTTCGGGTCGAGAGCCAGACCCTGTCCCCCGGTACAACACGGGGGCCTCACTGCGGTGGCGGTCAGCACTCCTCTTCTGCCGTCCACTGGCGTGTTTTAGGGATTCCTGTACGGCCCTCCAGGTCTCCTTGGAGCGCTGCAACCACTCCTCCACCGCAGGAGCCTCGGTCTGGCTCGGATGCCATGGTGCCAGGACCGGCTGGTACCCCAACACGCACTGAAATGGGGACACGTTAGTAGAGGAGTGGCGTAGTGAGCTCTGGGCCATCTCAGCCCAGGGGATGTATCTCGCCCACTCCCCTGGCCGGTCCTGGCAATACGACCGCAGAAACCTACCCACCTTCTGGTTCACTCTCTCCACCTGCCCATTACTCTCGGGTGATAACCGGAGGTCAGGCTGACCGAGACCCCCAGACACTCCATGAACGCCCTCCATACCCGGGACGTGAACTGGGGTCCCCGATCAGAGACGATGTCCTCCGGCACCCCGTAGTGCCGGAAGACGTGGATAAATAATGCCTCCGCAGTCAGTAGGGCTGTAGGGAGACTGGGCAACGGGAGGAGACGGCAGGACTTAGAGAACCGATCCACATTCCCCAAAACCGTAGTGTTCCCCTGAGACGGGGGAGATCGGTCAGGAAATCTACGGATAGATGAAACCATGGCCGTTGTGGAACGGGGAGGGGTTGTAACTTCCCTCTAGGAAGGTGCCTAGGAGCCTTACTCTGGGCGCATACCGAACAGGAAGAGACATAAAGCCTAACGTCCCTAGCCAAGGTGGGCCAACAATACTTCTCCCGGAGGCCCCCCACTGTCCTTGCCACCCCAGGGTGACCCGAGGAGGGTAGGATGTGAGCCCACCGAATCGGTTGGTCCCGGACACCAAGCGGCACATACTTCTGCCCAGCCGGACACTGAGGAGGCGTGGGCTCCGCCCGTAACGCCCGCTCGATGTCCAAGTCCACCTCCCATACCATTGGTGCCATCAGCCCAGAGGCGGCAAGGATGGGAGAAGGCTCAGTGGACCGATCCTCCGTGTCGTAAAGGCGGGAAAGTGCGTCAGCCTTTACGTTCTGGGAGCCCGGTCTATATGACAACGTAAAACGGAATCGGGTGAAGAACATGGCCCACCTTGCCTGTCGTGGGTTCAGTCTCCTAGCTGCCCGAATATACTCCAGATTCTGGTGGTCGGTCCAGATGAGAAAGGGGTGCTTAGCCCCCTCAAGCCAGTGTCTCCACACCTTCAGAGCCCTGACCACTGCTAACAACTCCCGGTCTCCCATATCATAGTGACGCTCCGCTGGACTGAGCTTCCTCGAAAAGAAAGCGCAGGGGTGGAGTTTTGGTGGTGTACCCGAGCGCTGTGATAGCACGGCACCCACCCCAGCCTCGGACGCATCCACCTCCACTATGAATACTAGAGAGGGGTCCGGGTGCGCCAACACGGGTGCATCCGTGAACAGCGCCTTCAACCTGTTGAAAGCTCTGTCCGCCTCTGCTGACCACCGCAAACACACCGGGCCCCCCTTCAGCAGTGAGGTAATGGGAGCAGTTACCTGGCCAAAACCCTGGATAAACCTCCGGTAGTAGTTGGCAAAACCCAAAAACAGCTGTACCTCCTTTACCGTGGTCGGAGTTGGCCAATTACGCACGGCCTTAATGCGGTCACATTCCATCACCACCCCCGAGGTGGAAATGCGATAACCCAGGAAGGAGACAGCTCATTTGGAGAACACACACTTCTCAGCCTTGACGTATAGGTCATGCTCCAGCAGTCTACCAAGCACCTTGCCTACCAGAGACACATGCGCGGTGCAGGTGGCTGAGTAGATCAGAATGTCATCGATATAAACAACCACACCCTGCCCGTGCAGGTCCCTGAGAATCTCGTCTACAAAGGATTGAAAGACGGCTGGAGCATTCTTTAACCCATAAGGCATGACGAGGTACTCATAGTGGCCTAATGTGGTACTAAAGGTGGTTTTCCACTCGTCTCCATCCCGAATACGCACCAGACTATACGCGCTCCTGAGATCCAGTTTTGTGAAGAACTGTGCTCCGTGAAATGATTCCACCGCTGTAGCGATGAGAGGTAGTGGGTAACTAAACCCCACTGTGATGGCATTTAGACCTCTATAATCAATAAATGGACGCAAACCTCCCTCCTTTTTCTTCACAAAAAAGAAACTCGAGGAGACGGGTGAGATGGAGGGCCGAATGTACCCCTGTCCCAGAGACTCCGTGACCAACATCTCCTCCTGGGACAATGGATACACGTGACTCTTGGGAAGCGCAGCGTTTACCTGGAGATCTATCGCACAATCCCCTCCCGGTCGATGAGGTGGTAATTTAGTCGCTTTCTTTTTACTGAAAGCGATTGCCATATTGGCGTATACGGGGGGGATGCGCCCCGTGGAACCCTGCTCTGGACCGATGGAAACTCCCAGACACCTTCCAGAACACTGACCACCCCTGGAGAACCCCCTGTCTCCACGAAATCTTAGGATTGTGCAGAGCCAGCCAGGGAATCCCCAGCACCACTGGAAACGCAGGCAAATCAATAATAAAGAGACTTATATGCTCCCTATGATTCCCCTGCATCACCATGTCCAGTGGAACCGTGGCCTCTCTGACCAACCCTGACCCTAATGGCCAGCTATCTAGGGAGTGCACGGGGAAGGGAGAATCTATCGTCACAAGCGGTACACCCAACTTGATGGCGAGTCCGCGATTCATAAAGTTCCCAGCTGCACCTGAGTCGACTAGCGCCTTATGCTGGGAAGAGGGGAAAAAATAAAGGAAAAAAATCAAGACAAACATGTGACCAACAGGGGGTTCTGGGGAGTTTGGTGCTGACTCACCTGGGGTGAACGAGAAGCGTTCCGCCTGCCATCTCGACTCCCAGACGGACGCCCCCAGCACCAATCGGCCGTGTGTCCTCTCCGACCACAGCTGGTGCAGGGGGAGCCTCCTCCTCCGGTACCCCTCGGCACAGCCCCTCCCAACTCCATCGGAATGGGAGCGGGGGTGCTGGGTGGTGGAACGCACAGGACCCTCTCCGAACGCCCGCGGGCAGCCAGCAGATTGTCCAGCCGGATGGACATGTAAATTAGTTCATCTAGGGAGAGTGCGGTGTCCCGACACGCTAGCTCTCTGCGGACGTCTTCCCGGAGACTACACCGGTAGTGATCGTTCCACCCAGATCCAGCGGCCAAGGTCCGGAACTCGAACGCGTAATCCTGGGCGCTCCTACTCTCCTGCCTAAGATGAAACAGTCGCTCTCCCTGAACTCTGGGTAGTGCTCCTTCGCTGAGTCTGGGCCATTCCAGACCGCATTTGCCCACTCCAGAGCACGACCTGTCAGGCAGGAAAAGAGGACACTCACCCTCTCCGGACAGCTAGTAGGCCGGTAACGACGACCGCCGAGCGCCAACCGAACGGGAAGGGGAGCCAACTTCGGTAGGAGTCGTGACATAGGGGGCAGCATTTTCACTTTTGGATGAATAGCATGCCCAGAGTGAACTGCCTCAAACTCTGTCCCAAATGCTAATATATGCATATTATTATTAGTATTGGATAGAAAACACTCTGAAGTTTCTAAAACTGTTTGAATGATGTCTGTGAGTATAACAGAACTCATATGGCAGGCAAAAACCTGAGAAAAAAATCCAACCAGGAAGTTGGAAATCTGAGGTTTGTAGTTTTTCAACTCAGCCCCCATTGAAGATACAGGTTGATATTAGTTATGTTTCACTTCCCAAGGCTTCCACTAGATGTCAACAGTATTTAGAACCTGTTTTGAGGATTCTACTCTAAAGGAGGGGCTCATAAGAGCTCTTTGAGTGAGTGGTCTGGCAGTGTGCCACAGCCTCGGTCTGGCGCGCTCACTTGAAAGGTAGCTAAGTTCCATTTCATTTGTACAGACAAAGGAATTCCCGGTTGGAACATTAAATGAAGTTTTATGTTAAAAACATCCTAAAGATTGATTACATACTTAGTTTGGCATGTTTCTACGGGCTGTAATGGAACTTTTTGAACTTTTCGTCCGACGTTCGGCGCGACCTGAACACGCTTTTGGATTTGTTTACCAAACGCCCTAACAAAAGAAGATATTTGGACATAACTGATGGACATTATCGAACAAATCAAACATGTATGGTGGAACTGGGATTCCTGGGAGTGCATTCTGATGAAGATCATCAAAGGTAAGTGAATATTTAAAATGCTATTTCTGAGTAATGTTGACTACCCAATATGATGTGCCTGAAGTATAATTCTGTACATGACTGATGGAATGTCCGCTACCAAGTTTAAAAAAGTGTTTTTCAATGATTCTGTATGTCTCCCTTTGAAAGGCTTCCTAAGGCAAGTGTCCTGGTTAAAGGTACCCAGATCCAAATTAAGTAAGGCCTGGCCATTTCGTTTGTTTTTACCATATTTACCATTTACCATATTGATTTTTACTATATACACGCCAGCACCCACACATAACTCACCTGTTAATTCATATTTGTTAGTGGTTAATAATCTGTTTGATTTGTTTTGTGCGGTCCTTTTATTTTTTTATTTTAGTGGGTTTTTAACAGGTTAGAAAGGATGCTCTAAGTTGTATATTGTCAGAGTTGTGGGTGCATACATGTAAATTCTCTTGATTAGTAGAAATGTACTGAAAACCCCAATGTAAACCTGATCCACAAAATGTTTGAATTGTTTGAAATATCTTTAAATAATGTCTGAGGTACAGGAAAACAAACACTCATTTAATAGGGCTGACTGACCTCTGTTCTGACGGCCTGGTGAGGCCTGATCACCCTCACTAGAAAGACTGGAGACATTGAGTAAGATTTAAATGAACTATGCAAACACAAATAATAAGAAGTTTATAATTAATCAATAGTCCCATGTGTGATTCAGACCATGAGAAGTACAGAGAGAGAGTGCTGCCCCTGAATGAGGGACACCTGTCCTTACCTTATGGGATATAATTATTTCCTTATGGAGTTATCAAGAGTTGTAATTCTAATTTGATTTGTTATTCTAATTGGTTTATTTTGGATTTGACAGGCAGTGTTATTTTTTTGGACGCATGAATCACGCATGAATCACAATGTGAGTCGAAAGTAGGAATTACCAGTCCCCTGGGACCCTTTGGTAAATATGCAAATGCCCTTTAAATAAGCAAATTGATTTTGTTCACCTGCCTGCTATAAAAAAATATATATATGTTGGAAATGGTTGACAGTTACTAGAAATGGATTGAAGTTTTCTCCACCTCGAGTGGTGTATGTGTATTGCTGTTGTTCTTTTCTTTTCTTTTCTTTGTTTTTGTAATCCTTCAACAACAAATCTCACCAGATTGGGTCTGCTGGATGGACGGGATTCGTCCCTAAGGATTAGCCCTCTGACTCCCTGACCTGTAACTATGCAGTGAGATCGCCAAAATGATAGGGGAGTATAAGCCAATTTGGGAGAAGAAAATGGTTTCAACTATGTGTTGTTATTCTCTTTGACATTTGTTTTAAAAATCTGTATTAAGAATATTGGTAGTAGTAATAATTTGTCATACAGTAAATAATTTGTCTGGATTTCCTGAATCAGAAATGCCCCAAACTAAAGTGTTCTGGTCTGTCCTCTGTCAACATTGATCACAGATGGTGTTTAGATGCATGGAAGGGATAATTTGACCAATATAGTGTGAACCATTCCTCCTGACAGAGCTGCTGTAACTGAGTCAAGTTTGTAGGCCTCCTTGCTCGCACACGCTTTTGCAGTTCTGCTTACAGATTTTCTATAGGATTGAGGTTAGGGCTTTGTGATGGCCACTCCAATACCTTGACTTTGTTGTCCTTTAGCCATTTTGCCACAACTGTGGAAGTATGCTTGGGGTCAGTGTCCATTTGGAAGACCATTTGCAACCAAGCTTTAACTTCCTGACTGATGTCTTGAGATGCTGCTTCAATATATCCACATCCTTTTCCTACCTCATGATGCCATCTATTTTGGGGAGTGCACCAGTCCCTCCTGCAGCAAAGCACCCCCACAACATGATGCTGCCACCCCCGTGCTTCATGGTTGGGATGGTGTTCTTCGGCTTGCAAGCCTCCCCTTTTTCCCTCCAAACATAATGATGGACATTATGGCCAAACAGTTCTATTTTTGTTTCATCAGACCAGAGAACATTTCTCCAAAAAGTATGATCTCTGTCCCCATGTGCAGTTGCAAACCATAGTCTGGCTTTTTTATGGTGGTTTTGGAGCAGTGGCTTCTTCCCTGCTGAGCGGCCTTTCAGGTTATATCGATATAGGACTTGTTTTACTGTGGATATAGATACTTTGTACCTGTTTCCTCCAGCATCTTCACAAGGTCCTTTGCTGTTGTTCTGGGATTGATTTGCGCTTTTCGCACCAAAGTAAGTTCATCTCTAGGAGACAGAACGTGTCTCCTTCATGAGCGGTATGACAGCTGCGTGGTCCCATGGTGTTTATACTTGCATACTATTGTTTGTACAGATGAACGTGGTACCATCAGGCATTTGGAAATTGCTCCCAGGGATGAACCAGGCTTGTGGAAGTCATCAATTATCTTTCTGATTTCTTTTGATTTTCGCATGATTTTCGCAATGATGCACTGAGTTTTAAGGTAGGCCTTGAAATACATCCACGGGTACACCTCCAATTGACTCAAATGAGGTCAATTAGCCTATCAGAAGCTTCTAAAGCCATGACATAATTTTCTGGAAATTTCCAAGCTGTTTAAAGGCACAGTCAATTTAGTGTATGAAAACTTCTGACCCACTGGAATTGTGATACAGTGAATTATAAATGAAAAATTCTGTCTGTAAACAATTTTTGGAGAAATTACTTGTGTCATGCACAAAGTAGATGTCCTAACCGACTTGCCAAAACTATAGTTTGTTAACAATAAATTTGTGGAGTGGTTGAAAAATGAGTTTTAATGAATGAGTATTTCAACTTCCGACTTCAACTGTAGGTGTTCCTTTTGTCCAGGTGGGAAAGGGCAGTGCGGAGTGCAATAGAGATTGCGTCATCTGTGAATCTGTTGGGGCGGTATGCGAACTGGGATGATGTGAGCCATGACCAGCCTTTCAAAGCACTTCATGGCTACAGATGTGAGTGCTACGGGCCGGTAGTCATTTACGCAGGTTACCTTGGCATTCTTGGGCACAGGGACTATGGTGGTCTGCTTGAAACATGTAGGTGTTACAGACTCGGTTGAAAATGTCACTTGCCGGTTGGTCAGCGCATGTTCTGAGTAAATGTCCTGATAATCCATCTGTGCTGCGGCCTTGTGAATGTTGACCTGTGTACAGGTCTTGCTCATATCGGCTACAGAGAGTGTGATCACACAGCTGTCCAGAACAGCTGGTGCTCTCATACATGCTTCTGTGTTGCTTGCCTCGAAGCGCTCAAAGAAGTAATTTAGCACGTCTGGTAGGCTTGTGTTACTGGGCAGCTTGCAGCTAGGCTTCCCTGTGCAGTTCGTAATTTTTGCAAGCCCTGCCACATCAGACGAGCGTCAGAGACGGTGTAGTAGGATTCAATCTTAGTCCAGTATTGACGCTTTGCCAGTTTGATGGTTCGACGGTGGTTATAGCAGGATATCTTATAAGCGTCCGGGTCATTGCAGATGTTGCCGCCTGTAATCCATGGCTTCAGATTAGGGTATGTACGTACGGTCACTGTGGGGACGACATCATCGATGCACTTATTGATGAAGCCGGTGACTGATGTGGTATACTCCTCATTGCCATCGGATGAATCCCGGATCATCCCAGAACATATTCCATATATCCATGCATAGTCACTTTACCTCTACCTACAGTACATGCACATATTTCCTCAATTACCTCGACTAACCGGTTGCCCTGCACATTGACTCTGTACCGGTACCCCCTGTATATAGCCTCGCTACTGTTATTTTATTGTTGTTCCTTAATTATTTGTTATTTTTCATTTGTTCTTATTATTATTATTATTTTTTACTTCAGTTTATTTTGGTAAATACTTTAACACTTTTTTTTTTAAACTGCATTGTTTTAAGGGCTTGTAAGTAAGCATTTCACTGTAATGTCTACACCTGTTGTATTCGACCCATGTGACAAATACGATTTGATATGCCCACTTCTCACTTAAAACATATTTTTTTTTGTTTTAACAGGGAGTAGGGTGCCAGATGGGACTCAAGCTATAGCCTGGGTTGGTTGAAAAGACTTCTCATCAGTAAATTGTATTGACTTTCTGGCAAGGACATTCAAGCCCACAGGCCTAACCTGTCCTGTCCATAGCCAGAAGATAGACCACACACACACACACACACACACACACACACACACACACACACACACACACACACACACACACACACATACACACACACACACACACACACACACTCTCTCTTCCTCTCATTTACATGTCAGATTAACTTTAGGAATGCCTTTCTCTCTCTCTCTCTCTCTCTCTCTCTCTCTCTCTCTCTCTCTCTCTCTCTCTCTCTCTCTCTCTCTCTCTCTCTCTCTCTCTCTCTCTCTCTCTCTCTATCTCTCTCTCTCTCTCTCTCTCTCTCTCTCTCTCTCTCTCTCTCTGTCTTTCTGTCTGTGTTGCAGGTATATGTATTATGTCTAGGACCCATGGATTGTACTTAAATATAACTATTTGCCTGCTGGAGTCAAAGCACATTAATTCAAGTAGATCAGACATATTGTTGGGTACATCTTAGGTATATCTTGAAATCGGTCTGTGGTATGTGGTATGTGGTATGAAAAGCAGGTAGTGCTTTTGTTTGTGAAACCAGCTGTGCTTATCAATTAAACACAGCTGCTTTCAGACAGCAGATGCCCTCATGAAGTCAGTGCTTGTGACATACAGTAGGATACAGTACAACTATCTATCAATTGGGGCAAACAGAGACTTAAGCTTTCCATGGATATATTTGTGCCAGTGAAAGTAGTCAGTTGGTCGCCCTAGGTACAGGAACTAACTGTAAGTCGCTCTGGATAAGAACCAAAGGCAGTTTTCATAGGGCAGGTGTCTAACTAAAAGAGGAATCTGGGCCTGTGACCCAAATGGCACCCTATTCCCTATATAGTGCACTACTTTTGATCAGGGCCCATATAGTAGTGCACTATATAGGGAATAGGGTGCCATTAGGGTCGTACACTAGGTATTGCCTTACTGGGTTGGCATTTGTTTATTCTGGTATGATGAATGGTTAGAGATGCAGAGAAGCTCAGGTTTTGAGACAGAGCAGCTAGACTGGGAGTAATTAAGACAAGTGTGTAAAGCATGATTAATAGCCACGTAGTGTACAGGCTCGCTACATCAGAGATCTGTAAACAACACACAGCCAGATGGGAGCCAAATTGCAGGAATATATGTATATATTGTTTGAGTTCCAAATAGAATCCTATTCCCTATGTTTAGTGGACTACTTATGGGCCCTGTTAAAAAATTGTGCACTGTAAAGTGCCATTTGGGACGCATGTGTTCTCTTTCCAGAACACTGTGTACTCAACGATTTAGTCATCAAACCCTCCCCTAACCCGGACGACGCTGGGCTAATTGTGCACATCCTCTTGGGTCTCTCGGTCGCGGCCGGCTGCGACACAGACTGGGATCAAACCTAGGTCTGTGGTGACGCCTCTAGCAATGCGATTCAGTGCCTTAGACCACTGGGCCACAATATGGATTATTTAATGTGATTGCTTCCTATGTATTTTCAACAGCTTCCCAAGTATCATTCTCTGTGGTAAAATTGCCTCCCCCTGTACTCTGCATTACATGACTCATGTAGAACTGTGTGGGCTGTGGATGGTCTTGCCTAGGGGAAAACAAGTTACGTATTCTTGTCCTACTACCTACCCATTAACTATCTCTATCCTTCTCCTTCGTCTCTCTTCAGCCATGTGAGACACTGACAGTATAGAGGGATCAAGCATAGCTTTTAGGGAAAGCAGGGAGACAGGTGTCAAAACGGTCCAGCAAGCAAATCTACCCGACGCTAATCAGCCCTGTTGTTCCTCTGCAATCCATGTCTAGTTCACGACTCTCATTCCGTATGAAAAACAATTACGCTCGTTTGAAGTTGAGCAGGCACTAACTCACCTGTCTCTTCCTATAAATGTAGAAGCCGAACAAAGAGAGAAAAGAGCCAGTCGGCAGGCAGGGTGGGGATGTACTGTACATGTACTGTACAACCCATCCAGAGTGTCTACAATTAACTATTGTAAGTTATTTGGATACATTGGATAGATATAACCCAAACACCTGTAGCAATGAGAAATATCTGACAGAATTACAAAAGAAAGATGATGGTTATGCATCATCAATGAATATGTCATGAAGTTAATAATTCAAATAATCCTTCATTTGTAAAGACCCTGTATCCGAACCTGTATCAGTGGCTCTATGTGAAGACCACTGCAAACAGTAATACAGTAATACACTAACAGTAATACACTAACAGTAATGCACTAATACAGTAATACGGTAATACAGTATTACACTAACAGTAATACTGTTACAGTAATACACTAACACCAATAACACCAATATACAATAACAGTAATACACTATGAACATCTGAGGGCATACAGTACTAGAATTGCTTCAAAGGGAGAGCCCTGGTGTGTCTGAGGCATGGGAGGGGAGGGAGGAGAGCAGAAGGAGGATATGTGATCTTCAAAGGAATGGGACGGACAAGGCACCACACAGTCATGTATTGAAATAATAGCTGGCAGAGACTCTCAGCATTTGTGTCAGTATAATGCTTGGTGGCACCAAAAGCAGCCCACACGACTACAACCAACCCTCTCGTTTAATTCATGGTGATGGGGCTGAGGCTTTCAGTGGGTCAGAGCTCGGAGGAGGCTGGCTGGCTGATGAGAGCTGCAGTCGTGCCTAATGCAGTGGGTTGACGGGAGATGAGCGAGGGGGAACGAGGGAAGCAGCCTAGGCCAATGGGAGGCTTGCTGAAGTAAGACCACAGTGTCAGCTAGCAGATGGGTGAACTCTCCTTCTCACTCAGTAAGAGTCAGTGGTAGTAAGTACATGACGGGCCACTTAGAGAGGTTTGACAGAGGAGTGTTGCAATGTCATGATGAAGTGGCATGTACATGTATATGACCTCTCATCTCTGCACTGTGGCTCAAATGGTGTGACCCCTCAATTATTGACTATTCAGCACAGTGTCCCAATTTGAAACACTAACAATAACTGTATGAAGAAAGATTGTCTTAATAAAACCAAACATCTTAATACTTGCCCAATACAGCCATATTTGTTTTAAATCAATATCAAATCATTTCTGGGTAACAATTAAGTACCTAACTGTGATAGATTTTCATAAAAATTGTCCAAAATAGCAAAACAGCAAAACAATTCTCAAGCAAGAATTTTGCCAGGACTTTCTGTGAATGGTATGAGTGAGGAGGGGAAAATGGAAAACTAGCTGTTATTGGCAGAGAGATTTGGAACTTTTTGTTATTGGTCTATTAACCAAATTACCACATGGTGATGTCACCATGGAAAGCCAAAATACCCACCCATGAAAACCTTCTGATTAGAAGATCCTGTGCAGATAGTTTCGGGTTAAAGATACTATCAGGAAATAGCACTGATCAAATGTTTTCACACTTTTGCAGTGTTAGTTTCATCATATAGTCTGGTGGGACTGAATTTGGACTGCACTGGGCCTTTAATATTTTAATAATCCAGTTTATAAAACTCAGACCCGCCAGACCGTTGTTTCTAACAATGTTATCTATCATATTTCCCACAACTCATAAAGTATGCATCTTGACTGGCAGCGTCGCCAATTCACATGAAAGGTAAATTACTTTGGACATCAGAGGATGGTACTCTGTTTGTACCTAAACGGAATAAGTGACAGGTTGTCTAGCAGTTCTGACAAGCTCTCAAAAGACAGACAATCATCAGAGTCCAGACATAGTACACCATCCAGACATTGGACCATAGAGGAAGACACGGTGACAAGTAATCATAGTGTTCTTATTTGATGTCTAATGGAAATAATTGAACTAGTTTCCCAATTACATTATATCTTTGATATAATTTGTAAATCTGATACAGGGTAGCCTGCCATATAGATTTGGTTAATCCGAGACCAAAGAACATGAGGAAACTAACATGACAGAAGGAAACTAACCAACTGAAAGGATGGCACTTTAACAAAAACAAAACATACAATGTACCCGAGGTGTGACAGGCTGAGATGACCCAACAATAAAGGAGAACAGTGCCAGCTCACTGTACTGAACATCAAATGGGAGGACAAGCGTATTCTTACTTCCCTTCTCTTTCAGGGTCAGCAGAGTCCTCTAAGTTCCCCTTGCACAGTTCTCCAGAAAGACCCAATTATTTAATCAATCATTACCTCCTCTGTCACCGTCAACTCCATTTGAGCATTTAAGCCCTTTGCCAATGTCAGTAGAACTCCATCCATTACTATTCACTCCTCCCTCCCTGTTTTAGGGGTTACGTCCCAAATAGCAGCCTATTCCCTATATAGTGCACCACTTTAGAACATGGGCCATGTAAGGAAGAGGATGCCATTTGGGACGCAACACAGGAAAGCCCATCCAGTAATTAATTACACATCACCTTGACAATGTACATGATTGCCATATTTTTTTAAATGTACCTTTTTTTTTGCTTGACTCTGACTCCTATTCTCATCCTATCCAGGTCCTATAACGCGTCTGTATATCATAACAATCGTTAATAACTGTCAGTCCACTAGCGTCTGCCCAACACATCCCCAGACCCGGGATAGCTTGCCTAGCATAGGTCTAGCTTTTGTTCTGTTGGAAAAGGCTGATTATTTTATACAACAGGGCAAAGCCAAATATTTAGTAAAATGGTACACTGTAATGGAAAACTGTAATTTATACGGCTATTTTTTTGTATTACCAACAGTAAAAAACTCAACATTTTACTGCAACACACTGTAAATGATGTTCTAATGTGGGAAAATTGCTATATTTTGAATGGTACTCTAATGGTATTCTACAGAATACAGTAATGTACCAGAATACCAAAGACCTTCATTAACATATTTTGAGGCGTGCCTTGTAAGAGGCTATATTTATTGCACCTGTGAGGAATGCTGCACAAATTTATCTCCTCTGTGGTTATAGTTCCCCCTGAAATGTAAAATTTATATGGGACAGTTTAGAGTCAAGTTTTAAACTTTAAATTGTGACTCTGGAATATCTTCATTATGCACAACCCTACGTAGTGGAGGTGTTCTGGAGTTGTGTCCTTCTCTCTACCCTCTCTCTCACAATCCTTTTCTTTGGACGGACCAGGAGGCAGCAATGGTAACAGTGGTTTGACCGCAGCTTCCGCTGTCTCTCTGTTCCAGTAGGCAAGGCCGGAATTGCCAGAAGGACTGGGGAAGATGGAAAAGTAACAGTGGCTTGATCGAAGCCCAACATAAAACCCTAATCCAAGGACCACCCCAAACCCCCCCCCCCCCCCAGAATTTAGAACTAGCACCGGACCAGCTGCCTGAGGAGGAGACGATGGACAGCAGGCCTTGAGGCGATTAGTGCTTCCGAGGCGAGTCTTACACCCGCTACCCTTGGCCTGCAGCTCTCCTCCTTTGCCTTTATTTTTTTCCATCTGCCCTCAGGCCACCACCGACCAGACCACGACCAGCTGACCACCAACCACCCGAAGTACACCAATAGAAGGAGAGATCAGACACCATCACCACCATAACCAGAAGCTCGGAGGAAAAACCAAAGATGACAACCTACACCTGGAGTGAGAAGACCACAGGGGGGGTGCCTCCATTGACCTCCGGATAATGGGCTTCTAGGTGTGTCTGTTTGCTCTGAGGTTTTGTCCTTTCTCCCACTGCAGGACCGGAGCAGACCAACGACTAGACCAGCCATCATAAAGACCCATGGAAAACCCATGAGCATGGAAGCCTAGGGCGTGGGCCCGGGTGGAGCCGGTGCAGATCTTAGTGGTAGTAGCAAATATTCAAACGAGAACTTTGAAGGCCGAAGTGGAGAAGGGCTCCACTTCCCTGAATCCGGAGTGGCGGAGACGGGCGCGGCGAGGCATCCAGTGCGGTAACGCGACCGATCCCGGAGAAGCTGGCAGGAGCCCCAGGGAGAGTTCTCTTTTCTTTGTGAAGGGCAGGGCACCCTGGAATGGGTTCGCCCCGAGAGAGGGGACCAAGCCCTGGAAAGTGTTGCGGTTCCGACGGCGTCCGGTGAGCTCTCGCTGGCCCTTGAAAATCCGGGGGAGAGGGTGTAAATCTCGCACCGGGCCGTACCCATATCCGCAGCAGATCTCAATCTATAAGCCCAGAATGATAGTGAAGTGGGCAATCAAGTACAATACAAGAAAGGGGAACAATAAATAACCGTAAATAAAAATGGTTGCCGGTCGGGGGGCCACTAAACAAAAACAGATCGGAAGGCCGTCGAGCGAAATAGACCAATGAAGAGTGGGTAAACGGTGCGAGACTCTACGACTCTCCGAAGATGGGATAGGCTCCTCCTTTCCCTCGGTATGGGGTTCGGAGCCGAGAGGGTGGCTTCGGCCCTCGTCCGAGCTCAGTTCCCCGCATCGCCACATCGCCTGGGTTGCGCCCGACCGGCTCAATTCCCCCTCTCCCTGTTAGGCACGGCCGCATGTCGTCAGGTGCGTCGGCCACGTCCGAAGGGAATCGGCGTTCGCTGGTGAACCGGGTCTTCCCACCTCGGGCTCCAATATCAAGCGCCTGCCCACAGGATAGTATGAGGTGGTAAGGGAGGTGCCCTCCGGTAGGGCCGCTCCAATCCCTCTTTGTATGACACCTGGTGGGGGCGAGTAGATCTATCTCTGACAGGCTAGTGCGAGGAAGTAGGGAGGGGGCCCTCTAATAGGACACTCGTATGACACCTGGCGGGGGCAGGTCGAACTGTCTCTGGCATGTTAATGCAGGGAGGTAAGGGAGGTAGCCCTCTAGTAGGACGCTTCCAACCCCTCCCTGTAGGTCACCTGTTCTCAGGTGTCGATAATGTTGCAAACAAGAGTAACCAACCAGAGAATGGTGGCTCGAATGCGTTCCCAGCTCCAGCTGGGAGGGGGGAACTGAGTTCCGGGAGACGGCTGATGGAGCTTCGGCAACAGCAGTCTGATGACAGAGCCTCTGTGGCGAAACGTTTAAATACGCGCGTCTCCCACATACTTAGGGAACTCTAAACCGCGAAGGTTTGATTAGAATGTAAACCTTGACGGGGCTTGTCAAGAGTGAGCATTAAAGGGAGACGGCCGGTGCTTAGTGGTTAGTGCACTGCCAGGTCCCAGGTTCGCCTGAGTACGGGACTCTACACATTAAAGTGTGAGCTCCCTTCCACGCTTCTTGGAGCATGAAGCGGGATGGCATGTGACTAACCGTTAGCAAAAACATACTGTCTACGGTTGGGTCCTAGGTTCCGAGGACCCGGGGGTAATAACTACCCCCATGGTGAATAGAGTGGATAAAAATGCAGGCCGAAAGGGAAGTACCCTACATGCATACGCGCACATGTGCGAAGGGACGGAACGGTAACACATATCACTCACATCGGCGAAACTCACACAGAGTGTTACAGTTCCATACAATGCAGAGGGCACTATCAAATAATCCAACTCTTTTGTCGCCCTCAGGTCTCTTGCGGTGACAGACGAAGTTAAGCAGCAGGAACTAGATGCCCTTCCCAGCTGGAGGACCCTAGATAGTCAGCGTCAGCCCTTGGGGCTCATTTCCAGGTAAGTAGTGCATAGCACCTAGGTGATTCGGGCGACTAACGGCCAGTCGGTAAGCCGGAAACGAGTCCACCTCGCCATGCAGATCAACCCGAGGGTCAAATGGCTGACCGTTCAAAAGAGACGTAGCCCCGCTTCGCCGGTGCTCCTCATGTAAAAGTGAAGAAATTCAATGAAGCACGGGTAAAGGGCGGGAGTGAGTATGACTCGATTAAGGTAGCCAAATGCCTTGTCGTTTAATTAGTGACGCGCATGAATGGATGAACGAAATTCCCACTGACCCGGGTTGAAAGTTCCCTCAGCACCTGGTTACCCATATGTGTGGACTTAATCACCAGGTGCACGTGGAAGGGCCAGAGTATGAGAGGCAAGAGGCCCAGAGAGGGAGAGAGGGCAATCAGGCGAGGGAAGTTGGAGACCCGGGTTGAAAGTTCCCTCAGCACCTAGTTACCCATATGTGTGGACTTAATCACCAGGTGCACATGGAAGGGCCAGAGTATGAGAGGCCAGAGGCCCGGAGAGAGAGGGCAAGCAGGCTAGTGAAGGTGGAGACCCGGGTGGAAAGTTCCACCAGTACCATGTAATACATATGTGTGGTCTCTGAGCGGAAAGAAGGTGGGTGACCAGGTGCCGAGAAGCTGTTTTGGGTGACCAGGTGCACAAAGCCTGTTTTGGCTGACCAGGTGCACAGAGGCCGTTTCGGGTGACCAGGTGCACAAAGCCTGTTTTGGGTGACCAGGTGCACAGAGGCCGTTTTGGGTGACCAGGTGCACAAAGCTTGTTTTGGGTGACCAGGTGCACAGAGGCCGTTTTGGGTGACCAGGTGCACGAAGCCTGTTTTGGGTTACCAGGTGCACAGAGGCCGTTTCGGGTGACCATGTGCACAGAGGCCCCTTTGGGTGACCAGGTGCACGAAACCTGTTTTGGGTGACCAGGTGCACAGAGGCCATTTTGGGTCACCAGGTGCACGCGGTTCGTAACAGCGGGGCTATATACTTTTGTGCCTGAGGAGGGGTGCTTTAGTGTAGGAGTCCTGGTGTCGGCCTAGAGGCTTGGAGGTCCGTAGTTCCACTGTCCCCATTTTTTGGGGGCCTACTGGGTGAGGGTTGGCCCCTGGAGCCATTTCCCCCCATCAACACTTCAATCACCAGGTGCACGGCTGGACATAGTCTCGCCCTCTCAGACCCCTCACCCTTCCCCCACAGTCCATTACTTCCTCTGATCGCTTCATGGTTGCCTCCCAACTAGACGGAACAGAGAACTACCCTCACGGATGCACTCACACTGAACAGTGTGCAGTGTGCCGATGCAACATGCCGATGACTGTATCACTTCATCAGAAGCACGTGATCAATGATGTCCGAAGCTTGGTTTTCATCGAACAACCATGTGATTGGTTTGGTAGGAGACAAAAACGCTACGCTGCTCACGTACTACCGCACGGCAAGCATTACCGGAGCGTCAAGTCTAGGTCCAAAAGGCTTCTTAACAGCTTCTACCCCCAAGCCATAAAACTGCTGAACAGCTAATCAAATGGCTATCTGGACTATTTGCATTGACGTCCCCCTTTTTTCGCTGCTGCTACTCGCTGTTTATTATATATGCATAGTCAATTTACCCCTACCTACATGTATATATTACCAATTACCTCTACCTCAATTACCTCGACTAACCCTGCACATTGACTCGGTACTGGTAGCCCCTGTATATAGCCTCGTTATTGTTATTTTATCGTTACCATGTAAATATTTTCTTAACTCTTATCTTTCTTAACTGCATTGTTGGTTAAGGGCTTGTAAGTAAGCATTTCACAGTCAGGTCTACACCTGTTGTATTCTGCGCATGTGACAAATACAATTCGATTTGATTTGGGGTGTGGGACGTCCTATATAATGATGTGTCCGCTTTAAATGATTTTAACCAGCTGGTGCCACTAGTGTACACTGTGTTGATCAAAGCCTTGAGTAGTGAACTTATTTTTAACATAATTGGCTGGAAAACCTCCATGCTTCAGGAAGATGTGTTGCCCCATCACTACCTACCAACGGATTGTGAGTGTTCCGTGGCCAGGTGGGTCTGGGCACTGTTTGTTCCCTCTCTCCTCCAGCCTTGCCGCCGCATCACTTCTCCTCCAGCACCTGAGCAGGCCGATGGGCATACCCTCCCCCACCCCCTTTCTCCCTCTCCATCTGTCTCCTACTTCTACCCTCTTCAACTATCTCTCTCACAGACCCAGAGCCAGTGGAGGAGAGTTGTGGAGGAAGGAAGATTGAGACCTACCTCAGGAGCGAGCAGGTGACAAGGGAGTACCATCACTGAACTCCGGTTCATGGGCTTCCAAGTGTGTCTGCTTGACCCTCAGGTTGTCCTTCCTCCCCTCTGCAGATCCAACACCAGGATACCAGAAGCGGTGCGGGGGAGGGACCAGGCTATAGGGAAATAGCAGGCTATAGGGAAGTACCACCATTGACCATTGGGTCTCTGGCTCCCTTGTGTGTTTGCTTGCTCCTCAGGTTGACTTTCTCCACTCTACAGACCCAGATCCTGACCCAGCACCTGCACCAGTTCCCGGTTCTTGTTTTTTGGCCCAGTTTTCAGCCCTGGTCCCAGCATCAGCACAACTTCCAGTCCCGGGCCCCAACACCAGCACCAACCCAGGTTTCTCCAGGTCCCAGCTCCAATGCCAGCAACAACCCTGGACACAGAACCGACCTACCACAAATGCCACCTCCATCCAGCAACTGCCGGCCTAGCCAAGACCCCACTCTTTCTCCTCCACCATAAAAAACACACAGATCTGCTGCGGACTGACTGACAGACTGATTGACTGACTGACAGACTGATTGACAGACAGACAGATTCTTCTGATTCTTAAAAAAAAAAAAATTGAAGATCATTTGGTTCGCCTAATTTGAGTTGATTGCTTATTGTTCTAATTGTTTATTTAGAATTTTAAATGAATGATGATTGAATTTTTAGTTCTGTGACATTTTACCTGTAAAGAATGTTTTAAAAAATGTATAAAATGACCTTAAACCTAAAAATGGTTGAGCATTTTGCCACTTCCTTTTGGTCGGTTTTGCCCCTTAGTTGCTGCCAGTTTGGAAACCTTTGTTAAGGCCTCTAGAAGTCAGTGATAGAAAACACCAAATATTAATTAACCTGCTGTAATGTGCACACACTTTACCTAGCAGCCAACCTACTTGCACCAATCCCTTGTAATTACAGTAAAATACTGTGAAATACAAACCCCTTACCTCAATTAATTTCATTCAGCCATTAATTAATACCGATTATGGTAGCATTTACTTTTTTTTACAGTATAATACAGTCAATTTAATGGTATTGTACTGTTTGTCAATATACTCTGTTTTTCTGATATTTGGCTTTCATCTGACATCCAAACGGATTATATACAACCAGTGGGTTTTACAGTTTTTCTAGTGGATAGATAGCAAGCTCTCTCTGGCAAGAACAAAGGTGGAGGGCTCTGCTTTATGACCAACAACATGTGTTGAGATGGGGGACAAGAACAGGAACTTGCAAGCTTCTTTTCTCCCGACTTGGAACACTTTTTACCTTCTACTTTTTATATTCTGAGAGAATTCTCAGGGATTATCACTGTGTACATCCCACACCAAGCCGACACCAGAAATGCTCTCAAAGATCTTTATTGGATCCTGAACAAACTGGAGACTGCATTCCAGGAGGCAGCGCTCATTGTCGCTGGGGACTTTAACAAAAGTATTTTGAGGACGTTGCTCTCAAATTATCAACACATTGACTGTCTAACTTGCAACATTAGTTTTTTAAATATTACTAGACAAGTCAGTTAAGAACAATTTCTTATTTCCAATGGAGTAAGAAACTGAGTGACTGTTCAGGGGCAGAACAACAGAATTGTACCTTGTCAGCTCGAGGATGTGAACTTGCAACCTTTCGGTTGCTAGTCCAACACTAGTCCAACACTCTAACCTGCCGCCCCAAAGGTCCTCTCCTGTATAAGGTCCTCTCCTGTATAAGGTCCTCTCCTGTAAATCTGACCACGACTCCATTTTGCCTACAAAAAAAAGACTTGTGGGAATCCAGTGGTCAGGTCTGTACAACGTGGGTCCGACCAATCAGAATCTATGCTCCAAAATGGTTTTGATCATGTGGACTCAAATAGGTTCCGGGTCGCCTCTGGGAATAACATCAATGAAAACGCAGACTCAGTCACCGGATTCATGAATGCATAGACAAGACGTGATACTGTCTTTCCAAACTTACCCAAATCAAAAAATGTTGACGGCAGCCTTATAGGAAAGCTGAAGGAGAGAGATGCTGCTTATAAACAGGAAAAGGTGACCGGGGTCAATAGTATGGTTAAACAGTACAAATACAACCTACGCAGATCGATCAAGATGGCGAAACAAGTTTAGGGACAAAGTGGAGGAGAAATTCAGTGAGTCGGAGATTCTAACGATCACGGATTACAAAAAGAAAGCCAGCCACACCAACGCCACCCTAACAGATGAGCTAAACAACTTTTTCTCACGTTTCGAGCACAATGACAAATGAGGAGAGCCCCTGAGGACAACGAGGGCTACATACTTACGGTCAAGGTTGGGTAGGTTACTTTCTAAATGTAATCCATTGCAGTTACTTGTTACCTGTCAAATATTGTAATCACTAACATAATCTGATTACATTAAGTTACTTTTAGATTACTTTCCCCTTAAGAGGCATTAGGAGAAGACAAAAATATATGTTACCAATTGAACGACATCTATTGCAGGATAAATCAATGTTAAAATGTACATAGCTGGCCATATATGGATGTTATATTTTACTTTATGGGTTGGTTATGTAGGCTTCTTCTAAACATTAAAAACCAAAGTCTACAATTCCAGTCATTCGAATAAACATTATACCCCTTGATCTTCAAGAATAGGAAGTGTAGATTAGCCAAATTGTTTACCTGAGCATAACCCTGTTGTGGAAAAATTCATACACAGGGACACTCAAAATCTTAAATTAATCATTGTTTATTGTCAGCGCCCTGGAGAGGTTCCAACCAATCAGGAGCTCATACTGGGCAGACCCTGCAGTTGTCTTATATATGGCTATACACAGACAAGTTATATTTGCACGAGTTAGCAAAATTAATGAATCATTACCGGTTTGTTTCATTCATGTGACCGACCAATACTGTTTCATAACATGTGACAGACCAACAACTCACAAGGCTTCTTTCTCTAAACTGAGACCTTGAAACTGAGATTTCTTTCGTTCGTACTCAAAACAACGTCTGGGAGTACTGCCAAATTGCAACTACTGATAAGTGAGGATTTGTAAAGTCAGCCACTTGCATGAACACAGAAATTGGTTTATAGAACAGCACATGAATGGAACACAGAAATTAGTTATAAGAAAAGCACAAACATTAAAATTCCCATTACAACCCCAAAACTGACTTAATAGCCAGCCCTACTCTGTTGATTATGATTTAGTTGTCATGGAGGACTGATTGGGCTCATTGATTTGAGTTGAAAATAAATGCTACACTCATGGAATGGCATGATTTGAGCACTACTGAAAAGTGCTATTTACATGTGAAAATGAATGCCATATGCTGCATTTGTTATAGGCCTATTGTTTACCTTTTTGTTGGTGCCAATTTGATATCTTGATAATATGCAGCTGTTTAAATGGCAAATCCACAGATGAAACAATAACAAAATGGTCGCCCAGACTCTGTTTTGGTAAAAAGCTGAGAGATGGGCCTGGAGAAATGTAACCACTCTCAGATTAATAGACAGTGCCATGGATGCTAAGGACCAACCATCCATGATATCAACATTATTGTTTTAACCATGTTATGAGGCTATACAGCGTTTGTTTAAATTAACAATGTTTACACAAACATCGGAGAAAAACAAGCTTAGATTTTGTGTTCTCATGGAGCTCATGAGGCATTTATAAGTTATATTCTTCAAGAATCAATGGAGATATATACACACACACACACACACACACACACACACACACACACACACACACACACACACACACACACACACACACACACACACACACACACACACACACACACACACACACATACACACACACACACACATACACACATACATACATACATACATACATACATACATATACATATACATACATACATACATACATCAAAACTATGAAATAACACATTTGGAATCATGTAGTATACAAAAAATGTTAAACAAATCTAAACATATTTTATATTTGAGATTCTTCAAAGTAGCCACCCTTTGCCTTGATGACAGCTTTGCACACTCTTGCCATTCACTCAACCAGCTTCATGAGGTAGTCAGTCACCTGGAATGCATTTCAATTAACAGCTGTGCCTTGTTAAAAGTTCATTTGTGGAATTTCTGTCCTTCTTCATGCATTTGAGCCATTCAGTTGTGTTGTGACAAGGTATACAGAAGATAGAGCTATTTGGTAAAAGACCAAGTCCATATTATTGCAAGAACAGCTCAAATAAGCAAAGAGAAACGACAGTTCATCAATACTTTAAGAGAAGAAGGTCAGTCAATCTGGAAAATTTCAGTTGCAAAAACCATCAAGCACTGTGATGAAACTGGCTCTCATGAAGGCTGCAAAGGAAAGGAAGACTCAGAGTTTCCTCTGCTGCAGACGATAAGTTAATCAGAGTTAAGGCACTTCAAATTGCAGGGCATGCTGCAAGGAGGCATGAGGACTGCAGATGTGGCCAGGGCAATAAATTGCAATGTCCGTACTGTGAGAAGCCTAAGACAGCGCTACAGGGGGACAGGACAGCTGTAACAACACCTGCGCAGGATCGGTACATCCGAACATCACACCTGCGGGACAGGTACAGGATGGCAACAACAACTGTCCGAGTTACACCAGGAACGCACAATCCCTCCATCAGTGCTCAGACTGTCTGCAATAGGCTGAGAGCAGCTGGACTGAGGGCTTGTAGACCTGTGGTAAGGCAGAACTTCACCAGACATCAAAGGCAACAACTTTGCCTATGGGCACAAACCCACCGTTGCTGGACCAGACAGGACTGGCAAAAAGTGCTCTTCACTGACGAGTTGCGGTTTTGTCTCAACAGGGGTGATGGTCGGATTCGTGTTTATCGTCGAAGGAATGAGCGTTAAACCGAGGCCTGTAAATCTGGAGCGGGATCGATTTGGAGGTGGAGGGTCTGTCATGGTCTGGGGCGATGTGTCACAACATCATCGGACTGAGCTTGTTGCCATTGCCAGCAATCTCAACGTTGTGCGTTACAGGGAAGACATTCTCCTCACTCATGTGGTACCCTCCCTGCAGGCTCATCCTGACATGACCCTGCAGCATGACAATGCCACCAGCCATACTGCTTGTTCTGTGCGTGATTTCCTGCAAGACAGGAATGTCAGTGATCTGCCATGGCCATTGAAGAGCCAGGATCTCAATCCCATTGAGCACTCCTGGCACCTGTTGGATCGGAGGGTTAGAAATGTCCGGGAACTTGCATGTGCCTTGGTGGAAGAGGGGGGTAACGTCTCACAGCAAGAACTGGCAAATCTGGTGCAGTCCATGAAGAGGAGATGCACTGCAGTACTTAATGCAGCTGGTGGCAGCACCAGATACTGACTGTTACTTTTGATTTTGACCCCCCCTCCCCCTCCCCCCTTTGTTCAGGGACACATTATTCAATTTCTGTTAGTTACATGTCTGTGGAAATTGTTAAGTTTATGTCTCAGTTGTTGAATCTTGTTATGTTCATACAAATATTTACACATGTTACATTTGCTGGAAATAAACGCAGTTGACAGTGAGAGGACATTTATTTTTACTGAGTTTATAAGACTGTTGGAAAAGCATTCCTCATGAAGCTGGTTGAGAGAATGCCAAGAGTGTGCAAAGCTGTCATCAAGGCAAAGGGTGGCTACTTTAAAGAATCTCAAATAGAAAATATATTTTGATTTGTTTAACACTTTTTTGTTTACTACATGATTCCATATGTGTTGTTTCATAGTTTTGATGTCTTCACTGTTTTTCTACAATGTAGAAAATAGTAAAAATAAAGGAAAACCCTTCAATGAGTAGGCGTGTCCAAACTTTTGACTGGTACTGTATATATTTTTATTATATATTTTTATTATATTGTTACTCTTTTATTTAACTTTGTCCTGCAGTGTTGGAGCTCGGAGCTCAATCATTTCAATGTACCCTGTAATTACACATGCAACCCTGTACATGTGACTATTAAACTCTCTAATTGAATCTTTGATACCATATTATATTACAGTAGGTATAATAATACGAAATACAGAATTTTACTTGCCACTGAGCTGCCTGTAAGAATCACTATAAAGGGGTTGCCACGAATTTGACAGTATCACATAAATCAAAACATAACAAGGTGGCAAATTGTAAGTTATCAGATTCTGAGAGACACCGTAACTAATATGTCACAGTCAGAGATGCTATACCAGGTAGCCATACAAAATATATCATCCTCACATTAGAATCTAGTGTCTTTCTCCCATAAATCATTATAATCTGGAAAGTGTACATTACTGTAAGCCTAGGCTACAGTAGTTGTGAAAGTGATATGTGAAGCTTAAAGGCACTGCTTGAAAGGAGCTTCTTTTGGATGAAAAGAGGCCAGTGTTAATGTGTGTTTGGGCTAGGACTGAGGGAGTGGCTATACAGCATCTCTGCTGCTCTCTCTCTCTCTCTCTGAGCACAGATAGGCCCATTCCTTTCACAATTTGCATGATGGTGCTCATCCATCACTTTTAGACAGCTACATCAGACCAACTACAAACATGCAAAGCCCAGCAATCTAAAATATGCTGATGCCATGTATATTGTACACACATAAATGCAGACTACTTTAGCTATGCCATTGGTGCTAGTGTAGATTTTCCATCTAATGTTATGGGAATTCCCAGGCCAGAACATAGAATATCTGCATCCCAAATGGCACCCTATTCCCTATATAGTTCACTACCTTTGTAGTGATCAAATTAGTGCACTATGTAGGGAATAGGGTGCAGTTTAGGATACAAGCAGAATGTGCCGACAGAATGTGTGATGAAGTATACATCTGTCTGTCAGTTAGCCTTGCAGTCAGTCACATGAGAGAAATAACATGGGTCCATTTAATGCCTGTTTGTTTGTCTCTTTTAGGACAGGCGATGAATGATGAACAATACAGTATGAATATAGTTGCACTGGGTTCACCTCTGACCCCTGAATAACATTCATCCCATCTGGATTTGATTTATTGAGCAGATTCATTATCCCATTTCTCCTCTTCCCCTTATTTTATTTGATAATTTTTTACTTAATTTTTTTCTATATTTCTGTCTACACATCTCTAGCTCATTGCTAATTTGTAAGTAAGGACTGGCGGCACCAGATGGATGATTCACAATGCAATGGAACTCAAAGTTTCCTGATCTTTAGGAGAAGTTATGGAGGGTTATCTTTGGCTGTATATCTGTGCTCTCTCTGGCAGGAAGCGCTCCCCCGGTGATGAAGGATTAACCAGCGCAGCTGTCTCCTGGCCCGGGATGATGCAGTGCACTGCTCCCCGACACGACAGCATCACTTAATCTTCATGTCTGCTCCTCCGCCGCGCCCGCACAGGACAAAGCCAATCAGCGTCACATGCAGCGGGGATGGACCCTGCAGCTTGGCCCTGGAGTTTCTCACCCTCGCAGGACCATTAATCAACTTCAGACACACCGCTTCAGCCACCACCAATCTACCCCAGAGTTCACTACTGCTCCCTTCTCGCCAACCCAAAACCAAACCCACAGCTGATTCGGGTGGCCAGTGATGTATAGGACAAGGAGGAGGAGATTGGGGAGGGAGGCTGGCACACGCGAGAGAAAACACTTATCAGATTGCACATTATGCACGGCTTTGTGTTACCTTGAAGAGGGTGAGAGGAAAGAGAAGATCAAGAGGGGGTAATGAATGCACTCAAGCTCTGTTTCCTTTCAAGCCCACCCAGACCACCCATTTGTTTAAAGAGATATCCTCCTGCTCAATAATGCTGTTGAATTAAAGGATGGGGCAGATCTGGAATAATGATCTCTGCTCATTTAGATAAATTGCACTCTGGGAATCCATTTGTAAAGATCTGAATTCAGCTGGAGGCAGAAGAGGATACTTAATTTGTCCTGGGTAGCATCCCATTCCTATTCTCAGAATGAACTACTTGGGTTCATTATATTATACTGTGACTGATGCAACGTTTTACTGCAAAAATAAATGTTCCTATAGAAATATTTTGCAAATATGTTGAAGTGATACATATATGTTGTGTTTCAGAGCTGTGGGAAATGCATACAAACACCATGCTCCCTAGATTCAGATTGCATTCTTCATTACATAAAAATACACACAAAGAACTTTATAAGACACGTGATTCTGGTTTGACTTACTTTTACCAAAATACAATACCTATTTAAGTATCCTAATGTAAGACTTGTAATTCCCTGAAAGGTTGTGAGGTAAATCAAAGAACAGACCCACACGAGACCCCCTATACAATGTAATGGAGAAACTAAACGATATCCCTTCTCATCAAGGGCCATTTAAGAGAAATATACATCCAATATCAGCCTACTGACTGAGCTGGCTTTGGGCAAAACTATAAAGTAGGCTATAAGCCCATTTCATCTGTCAGGTTAAAGTACTGTACTTGCATAATAGTACATATTATATTATATTATATTGCCAGACCATGTTATAGTATACAGTAGCTTCAACACTCAATATCCCATTAAATTAAATCATTGAAAGTCTTCAACATCATCCGACTTACTCTGTTATACCCTTCCCATTGAAATATAAGGCGAGTCCCTCGCTAATGCAACCATCAACCCCATTCAGAAACAGATCATAAAGCGATGACACATTTATCATACCGTAATTAACAATGCTCTAGGATGAAATTAAATCAATATGCCCATCTAATATAATTTTCTGTAGTTATCCAAATCAAACATTTAAAAGCTCCCTCTGAAAAAAAATACGACATGATTTGCTGTCACATTTCAGTTCACATATTATCATATCAGACATCTCAGTTTTGATGACACAGGTAGGTAGAGAGAGAGAGAGAGAGAGAGAGAGAGAGAGAGAGAGCAAGAGTGAGAGAGATAATGATGGAGTGACTAGAGTGAAGAGTAGTGTGGGGTAGTGACTGCTAATTAGCTAGTGATTACATCCCAAATGGCACACTATTTCCTATGAAGTGCACTACTTTTGACAAGGGCCCAAAGGTCTCTGGACAAAAGTAGTGCACTATATAGGAAATAGTGTATTATTTGGGGAGCAGATAGTATGATGGAGCAAGGCTAAGACAATGGGATAATAATGTGAAAATTGAATCTTTAAGACGAGAAGAGAACAATGTGAATTTGTCATCGTTAAATGAAGGCACACACACTAAACAGTGAAATGATACTGCAGCCAATGTAGCAAAATGTGTGGAATTTTGAATTCCCATTATGGCTAAGAGGCAAAGAAACCCCCAAAAATAAGGGGCATAAAGGGGAAAACGTATTACTTGTAATTCCCTAACCAAAACCTGCTGTAGTATTCCTGCTGTGGGAGATGAAGTGAGAGTATTACGCCTTTCATGTCATGAATAAGAATAATAGAATAAAAAACACATTATAAACTGGATGGTTCGAGCCCTGAATGCTGATTGGCTGACAGCCGTGGTATATCAGACCGTATTCCACAGGTATGACAAAACATGTATTTTTACTGCTCTAATTACGTTGGTAACCAGTTTATAATAGCAATAAGGCACCTCAGGGGTTTGTGATATATGGCCAATATACCACAGCTAAGTGCTGTGTCCAGGCACTCCGCGTTGCGTCATGGTTAAGAACAGCCCTAGCAATGGTATATTGGACATATACCACGCACCCTCTGGCCTTATTGCTTAAGTATAACTTATGACTTGTTTGACCCTTACCAAAACACATCCTACTCTCTTAGAAAAAAGGTGCTATCTAGAATCTAAAAAGATTATTCGGCTGTCCCCCATAGGAGAAACCTTTGAAGAACGGTTTCCACAGAGGGTTCTAAATGGAACCCAAAATGGTTATACCTGGACCCCAAAAAAGGTGCTCCTATGTGGACAGCCAAAGAACCCTTTTTTTCTAAGATTGTAGGGATCGTCTAGTCTTTAGCATGGGATATGAGACAAAAGGGAGGAGGAGGAGAGCGTTGATGGCTAGGCTGCAGACATGGCGAGCTGGGAGGAAAAAAGCCTAATGGCCATGATTAATGACAAAGGGCCAAAGGAGAGCTGGGACACAGGCTCTACATATATCATCCCTTCTCATGAGCCCCTGCTCCTCCGTGGCCCCTTCTACTATCTCTCTGCAAACCAGCATGAAAAAAGCACCTCCTCTTTCTCTACTAGTCAACAGCGAGAGAGAGAGAGAGAGAGAGAGAGAGAGAGAGAGAGAGAGAGAGAGAGAGAGAGAGAGAGAGAAGCAGTAGCTTCTGTTTGACATACTTTATGGGTCATGGCAACCGGGCAGGTGATGGGAGAGCAAGAAAATTACATGTAAAATAAGACATTATGATATAAACGTGAGAGAAGATACTGGGTGTGATCGCTCATGTTTTTCATGAACTGAATAGATACTGCTCCCCCGACCGTACTGAAGAAGTCCCATCTTCAAGGTCTAATCTGCCATATGGTCTTTATAGGATTCATGAAGAGATAGTAATGATAAATGGTCGTGCATGTATCTGCATAAGTAACTCACAGGGGGGCAACGTGGATGTTCTAGCAGCTGTAATGAACATTGTTTGCACCGAGGGGAAACTCCTTATTTACGAGCCTTGTAAATATTATGTGGCTATCATAATTCCTTCTCATCCCCTTTAAGACGGGCCATGTGAGAGGTACTCATATCTACACTGTTTTCTGTAAGTTTTCAGACCCCATGACTTTTTCCACATTCTGCATTACAGCCTAATTCTTTCCTAATTAATCTACACACAATATCCAATAATGACAAAGCAAAATCAGGTTTATAGAAATGTTTGCTCATTTTTTTTAATAAAAAAAGCTGAAATATAACATTTACATAATTATTCAGACCCTTTACTCAGTACTTTGTTGAAGTACCTTTGGCAGCCATTACAGCCTTGAGTGTTCTTGGGTATGACGCTACAAGCCTGGTACACCTGTATTTGGGGAGTTTCTCCTATTCTTCTCTGCAGATCCTCTCAAGTTCTGTCAAGTTGGATGGGAAGCGTTGCTGCACAGCTATTTTCAGGGCTCTCCAAAGATGTTAGATCGGCCTCTGGCTGGGCCACTCAAGGACATTCAGAGACATGTCTCGAAGCCACTCCTACGTTTTCTTGGCTGTGTACTTAGGGTCGTTGTCCTGTTGCTCAGTTTGGCCAGGCGGCCAACTCTAGGAAGAGTCTTGGTGGTTCCAAACTTCTTCCATTTAAGAATGATGAAGGCCACTGTGTTCTTGGGGACATTTTTACTACCCTTCCCCAGATCTGTGCCTCGACACAATCCTGTCTCGACGCTCTACGGACAATTCCGTTGACCTCATGGCTTGGTTTTTACTCTGACATGCACTGTCAACTGTGGGACCTTATATAGACAGGTGTGTGCCTTTCCAAATCATGTCCAATCAATTGAATTTACAACAGGTGGACTCCAATTAAGTTGTAGAAACATCTCAAGGATGATCAATGGAAACAGGATGCACTTGAGCTCAATTTCGAGTCTCATAGCAAAGGGTCTGAATACTTGTGTAAATAAGGTATTTCTGTTTTACATTTTTTATAAATTTGCAAAATGTTAAAAAAAATCTGTTTTCACTTTGTGATTTTGGGATATTGTGTGTAGATTGCTGAGGATTGTTATTTATTTATTCCATTTTAGAATGAGGCTGTAAAGTAACAAAATGTGGAAATAGTCAAGGGATCTGAATACTTTCCCGAAGGCACTGTATATGTACAAGTCTAAACATACTGCCATCTATTCTCACCAGGTTCACTTTGACAGTAAACAAGTTCTAAACACAGTTTCGTATACGACCAATTAATAGAGTATAGTCACAGGGGGCCTTATGACACACTACAGAACCTGTGATTTTAATTAGGATTCTAGTGAACAACAAGTCTGACTTAATTCAAATGAATTCCCCAATTAAAAGAATGAGCAGATTTAATTCATTACCAAACAAGACAGTAGCTACTAAAGGGGGAAAAAACAATGACTGTAAACTGAGTACCGTTCAAGCTCTGACGGGGGAAAAAAACACATTTGCCTGGGTCTGTCTCCATCTTTCTCCCCACAGGGCTACTGTAAGGCTAGCCCAGGCATGACCCCTACTACCATACCCCTTATAGCTCCCCACAGAACTCTAGCAACAGCTTGGTGCAAATGTATAACAAAATGGCTCGTCTTTCACAGCGAAGCACTAAGTCAATTTTACGACCTGCACAACTGAACAGTTTTCAGCAATTAAATGTGACAAGCACCTTTTTATTTTGGCCTCACAGCTTTATGTACGTACCCTGTAACAGCAAATAAAGTGAGGAGAATTAACAGCTATACGACTGGATCAATAGCTACCAGACTGACGACACATTGGAAAGTAAATAGTATATCTCAGCGGTAGGTCAGGCTGCCACTTTTGTTAATGAGGTTTATGTTACCACTCCTTTATGTTAGTTTACAACTTGAGAGGCTTATTCATATAATAAGAAGGGCAGATATTTTTTTAAATGTCTATTATTTATAAATATAAAGATAATGTTGGGAAACAACTTGCAGGTTCCCACCATAGAATTATACACTCAGTGGTCAGATTATTAGGTCCACCACCCCATTCACAAAAATGGTTCGCTCCGACAGACAGTGAGTCATGTGGCCGTGGCTTGCTATATAAAGCAGGCATTCAGTTACTGTTCGATTGAATGTTAGGATGGGCAAAACAAGTACCTACGCAACTTTGAGCTTTGATCGTCGGTGTCAGGTGTGCCGGTTCCAGTATCTCAGAAAGGTCCGGCCTCCTGGGCTTTTCACGCATTACAGTGTCTAGGGTTTACCAAGAATGGTGTGACAAACCGGTACTAGATGGGTGTACCTAACAAACTGGCCACTGAGTGTATATATATATTTTTACTAAAACCTTAGTGACATGCCGTACAAAACCGTAGAGAGAGAGAGAGAGAGAGAGAGAAGGAAAACAAGTCAAATCTTTGTCCTCCCAACCGTTTTAGAAAGTGTTATTTGCCATGGGGTGCCGAGTATAATTAATATCTCACCGTAGACAGGGGTTGTCATTTTTCAAATAATTTCCCTAGAAATGTTCTACACCTCTTAATGGCCCTGCTAATGCTGTAGCTGTCATGTTTTGGACAGCTGCACTTTTACAAGACAAACTCAGCTGTGCCATGAGGGCCTCTCTGTGGACTCCCTAACTCGGAGAGCTCAGAATCTGTCCCTGCCAGCTGGTGATGGCCATGGCACTATGAACATTTGATTAATTCTTACCTTGTGTTCACAACCAGCGGGGAGTCACCTAGCTTCAAATGCCATGCCGTCCGCTCCCCAAACACCTCATATTTTTCCTTCCTATTTGCTGATGGATGGTAGAGCAGCCAAATGGGCTGCTCTACCATCCAAATGAAAGTATAGGACTAATTAAAGATGGCTTTGGAAGGACCAGAGGGGCCAGAGGCAGTGAGGTGAGGATATTTGGTGGCCAAGCCAGGAGGCTGTATTTAGCTGACATCTAGAGGAGAATATGAAGCTGTCCATATTCAATACTACTTACAGGAATGTGGTGAGAGCACTGCTGAGATGATTTCAAACAATGGAAAACTTTACCTAGATGCAATTTCAGCTATTCACAGACAATGCAATCAAAGTAGGTTAAATAAAAGACTGAAATGCTAACTAGCTAGCACCTAATGTCATTTTCTAACACCTGCCGAATACCTGCCCTCGCCGTTGTTAACAAACCTGCAGGGAAAAAGGGAACTGTCTACCGGTGTCCTAGCTATCGCTAGCTAGCTAGCTACCTATCCCGACTCCCATGTACCGGAGTCCTAGGTGAAGGACACGGTCTTCTTCTTTACAGTTTTATAGCAGACTACACCTATTGGTATGGGCATTAAAACAAAAAATATTTAATTGCGGGAACATCCCACTCCTTCAGTCACAATTCAAATCCAATCCCTAAACAGGCTTGGGTGCCTGTGACGACGGAGCGTTCATAGACAGGATTCAAAAATCTAATTATATTTTATTTGTCACATGCGCCAAATACTACAGGTGTAGTAGACCTTACAGTGAAATGCTTACAATCACTTAACCAACTATTTATTTCTGTCACGTTCTTTCAAAATCGAACCCAGAAGCAGACCAGGACAAGGAGAGTAGGAAGAAGGTGAGTATTTATTTACAAGTGAATGGGTAGATATATCCAGGTGGCGTAGCGGGCAGCGGTGGTGAGTTGATGGGAGTAAATAGGTGGATCCAATGGGGTAGCGGAATCCTCCGACGACCAGGCGGGAATGGGGTAAATGATCCGGGTGAGTAACTGAAGACAGAACAAACGGAGGTAAGTTTAAGGCAAGCAATACGTAAAAAAACAACAAAACAAATTCTATCCAACTTGAGGCTGATACTATGGCACAACATACTGTTCATGGCTAACGATCCGGCAGGGAATGGATGTCAGGTCCGGGCTTATGAAGAGGAGAGATGATGATCAGGACCAGGTGTGCAGATAGCTGATGGGATACAGGTGCGGGTAATCAGAACTCCCAACTGGCTACATTGCCCGGCAACCAGACATGGTGCGTTCCAGGACGCCGGAAAAAACACTCCAGGACAGAACACAGGCAAAAAACAGACTCAAGAAACGGGATTTGTGACAGTACCCCCCCTCCGACGAACGCCACCGGGCGGACTACCCGGAGCGCCAGGGTGGAGGCGGTAAAAGTCACGAAGCAGGTCATTGTCAAGGATCTGACGCCGAGGAATCCAACTCCTCTCCTCAGGACCATATCCTTCCCAATCCACTAAATACTGGAACCCTCGACCCCGCCGTCTGGAGTCCATGATGCGGCGCACCGTGTAGACAGGACCACCTCCGATCATCCGAGGACGAGGAGGACGAGGAGGAGGGGGCAACAGAGGACTGAGGAGAACCGGCTTGAGGCAGGAGACATGAAAGGTGGGATGTACTCTTAGTGTAGCAGGCAACTTGAGTCGGACCACAACAGGATTAATGATCTTCTCCACTACAAACGGACCAATGAACTTCGGTGACAGTTTCCTCAACTCAGTCCGTAGAGGAAGATCCCGTGTAGCCAACCAAACCCTATTTCCGACGGTATAAGCGGGGGCAGGAATACGGTGACGATTCGCCTGGATCTGATACCGGTCAGAAACCTTAAGGAGGGCCTTCCTGGCCCGATGCCAGGTGCGGTGGCAATGACGAATGTGGGTCTGGACAGAAGGAACCGAGAGATCCCGCTCCTGAGAAGGAAACAAGGGAGGTTGGTAACCGTACAGGCACTGGAAGGGAGACATCCCAGTGGCAGATGAAGGGAGAGTATTATGAGCATACTCGACCCAGGGTAATTGAGAGGACCAAGAGGTGGGATCAGAGGAAACAAGACAGCGCAGCGTGGACTCCATCTTCTGGTTGGCTCTCTCCGCCTGACCATTAGATTGGGGGTGAAATCCAGATGTGAGACTGACTGTAGCTCCAATGGCCAAACTGAAGGATTTCCAGACAGCAGAGGTAAACTGAGGACCACGGTCAGAAACAATGTCACAGGGCAACCCGTGGACCCTGAACACCTCCCTAACCAGGATCTCGGACATCTCAGTGGCAGAAGGCAGCTTGGAGAGGGGAACAAAGTGGGCAAACTTGCTGAATCTATCCACAATGGTCAGAATAACCGTGTTACCAACAGAAGAGGGCAACCCTGTGACAAAATCCAGGGCCAGATGCGACCAAGGTCGCCGGGGAATAGGTAGGGGGTGAACAAGCCCAGAGCTGGCCCGATTGGTACTCTTATTCTGCGCACAAACAGGACAAGCGGCAACAAACCTCCGGGTATCTTCTCCCATGGCAGGCCACCAAAATCGTCTGCGCAGTAGCGCCATAGTCCGAGCAACACCAGGGTGACAAGCTATCTTGCTGGCGTGGGACCACTGAAGGATAGCAGAACGAACCGACTCAGGCACGAACAACCGACCGGGTGGAGCGTTACCGGGCCCGGGCTGTGTCCGAAGAGCCACCATCACCTCCTCCTCAATCCTCCATGTAACGGCTCCCACGACAACGTTCTGGGGAAGAATCGTCTCAGTCTTGGCCCCACTCTCCTCCGTCTTGGAGAACATCCGGGACAGGGCGTCCGCCTTCCCGTTCTTCGACCCAGGTCGGAACGTCAGGGAAAAATTGAAGCGTCCAAAAAACAAAGCCCACCGGGTCTGACGGGAGTTGAGACGTTTAGCCGATTGCACGTAAGCCAGATTCTTGTGGTCAATCCAGACCACAAACGGTTGCTCCACTCCCTCCAACCAGTGACGCCACTCCTCCAAGGCAAGCTTCACAGCGAGAAGCTCCCGGTTACCCACATCGTAGTTTCTTTCAGCTGGAGAAAGACGACAAGAGTAGAAGGCGCAGGGATGGAGTTTACCGTCAGTGGAGCTACGCTGGGACAGGATGGCGCCCACCCCCACATCAGACGCATCCACCTCCACAACGAACTGACGGGAAGTGTCAGGTTGAGAGAGAATCGGGGCGTTGGTGAATCGGCTCTTCAAATCTAGAAATGCTCGGTCTGCCTCAGGAGACCAACAGAACTTTCTGGTGCAAGACGTCAGTACAGTTAAAGGGGCGGCCACCCGGCTGTAATCACGGATAAACCTCAGATAAAAATTCGCAAACCCCAGGAATCTCTGGAGCTGCAATCTCGTACCGGGCTGGACCCAATCCCGAACCGCCCGAACCTTCTCTTGGTCCATCTTGATCTCTCCCCTGGAGATGATGTAACCGAGGAAGGACGTCGTGTGGGCGTGAAAATCACACTTCTCAGCCTTCACGAACAGACGGTTCTCCAATAACCGCTGCAGGACCTGCTTGACATGTTGAACGTGGCTAGAAAGCTCCTTCGAGAAGATGAGGATATCATCCAGGTAAACGAACACAAACATACCAATCATATCTCTCAGAACGTCATTCACCATACTTTGGAACACAGCAGGAGCGTTGGTCAGTCCAAACGGCATCACCTGGTACTCGAAATGTCCCATCGGAGTATTGAACCCAGTCAACCACTCGTCCCCCTCTTTGATCCGAACCAAATGATAAGCATTACGTAAATCAAGCTTCGTAAAAACCGTAGCACCCTGTAAAGAATCGAAAGCCGAGCTCATCAAGGGCAGGGGATACTTGTTCTTGACCGTAATATCATTCAAACCCCGATAATCAATACACAGTCGAAGAGTGCCATCCTTCTTGCTCACAAAAAAAAATCCTGCTCCCAGAGGTCCGAATGAGACCTGCAGCTAGAGACTCCTTGATGTAGGTCTCCAAGGCCTCACGTTCAGGTCGAGAGATACTGTATAACCGTCCCTTGGGAAAGGCAGCTCCAGGAAACAGATTAATCGCACAGTCATAAGGTCGGTGGGGAGGAAGGGACAGAGCCTTCTGTTTACTGAATACTTCACCCAACTCGTGATATGTTTCTGGAACCAGAGACAAATCAGGAGGAGCAGAGTCACTGACCTGACTGGAAACGGCAGGAGAACAGGCAGTCCTAAGGCAGTTAGCATGACAATCAATGCTCCAACTAGTTACCTTACCTGTCACCCAATCAAACGAGGGGTTGTGTTCCTTCAGCCAGGGGTAACCAAGAACCAGAGGAACATGGGGCGAGGACAGAATGAAGAAGGAGATAAACTCTGAATGATTCCCCGACAACAACATCTTAACCGGTTCAGTCCTCATAGTGATCCGTGCCAGACTACTGCCGTTCAGAGTGGTTGCTTCAATGGCTTCTGGCAATTGCTCCTTGGAAAGCCCCAGCTGTTCCACCAAGTCGGCATCAATAAAGCTGCCATCGGCACCTGAATCGATAAAAGCGTTCATCTCTAAGCTCTGATCCTTATTCATAAGGGTCGCAGGAAAACGGGGTCTGACAGGATCTTTGAGAGGTTGAAACTGGCTCGCTAAAATTCCTCCCAAAACTAGCGAGCCGGGCAGTTTAACGGGCGCTGTGGACAAGCGGAGATGTAATGTCCCGAGCTACCACAGTAGAAACAGCTGTTGGTCTCACGTCTACGTTGGCGCTCCTCCTTAGTTAGCCCGTGTCGCCCCACTTGCATTGGTTCAGGATCTGGTGGCAAGACCCCTCCACTAATCCCGTGTGGGAATAACGATCAATACGTTCTGGTTCACTTCCTGAACCGAATGGTCACCGAGTTGCTGATTGATTGGATGGGCCCCACTGCTTCTCCCTCCTTCTCTCTCGGACTCTATTATCTACCCGAATAGATAAAGTGACCAAGCTGCCTAGGTCACTAGGCTCTGGATAGGATATCAGCTCGTCCTTGAGTTGCTCCGACAACCCCTGGTAAAAAAATGCTTGTAGTGACTCTTCATTCCAACCACTCTCCACAGACAATGTCCTGAACTCGATCATAAAGTCTGCCACACTGTGAGCTCCTTGGCGAAGAGTGAACAAACGTTTAGCTGCGTCCTTACCTCGGACTGGATGGTCAAAAAGCTTTCTCATCTCTCCCGTGAACTCCTGGTATGAAGCCATGCAGGTCTCCTGTCGTTCCCAAACGGCTGAAGCCCATTCCAGAGCTCTTCCACGCAGCAGTTCAATAACAAAGGCTATCCTAGCCTTGTCAGTGGCTTAAGAATGGGGCTGCAGATCAAACACTAACCCACACTGCATAAGAAACGAACGGCATCTTCCCAAATCCCCTTCATATTTATCAGGCGTCGGTACCTTGGGTTCACGGAAGGAAACCGCACCAGACACGGCAGGTGAGATGGGTGAAACAGATGGTGAATGAATCGCCGGCAAACTGAGCTGATCCTGGATTTGTGTCAAGCTAGCAGATAAGTTCTGGATTGAACCCGCTATCTCCTGTAGCGTCGTCTTGTGTTGTCCCAATGTCTTCCCCTGCTGGGTAATGGCATGGCAAACGGAGTCCAGGTCCGCTGGGTTCATCCTTGGCCGGATCGTTCTGTCACGTTCTTTCAAAATCGAACCCAGAAGCAGACCAGGACAAGGAGAGTAGGAAGAAGGTGAGTATTTATTTATAAGTGAATGTGAATGGGTAGATATATCCAGGTGGCGTAGCGGGCAGCAGTGGTGAGTTGATGGGAGTAAATAGGTGGATCCAATGGGGTAGCGGAATCCTCCGACGACCAGGTGGGAATGGGGTAAATGATCCGGGTGAGTAACTGAAGACAGAACAAACGGAGGTAAGTTTAAGGCAAGCAATACGTAAAAAAACAACAAAACAAATTCTATCCAACTTGAGGCTGATACTATGGCACAACATACTGTTCATGGCTAACGATCCGGCAGGGAATGGATGTCAGGTCCGGGCTTATGAAGAGGAGAGATGATGATCAGGACCAGGTGTGCAGATAGCTGATGGGATACAGGTGCGGGTAATCAGAACTCCCAACTGGCTACATTGCCCGGCAACCAGACAGGGTGCGTTCCAGGAAGCCGGAAAAAACACTCCAGGACAGAACACAGGCAAAAAACAGACTCAGGAAACGGGATTCGTGACAATTTCACCTTTATCACCTAACAATGCAGATTCCTTGTAAAAAAATAAATAAAAATAAACGCTCAGCCGCACTCACAATGATGCCTATTTTCTCAGGATTTCCTCTTCAGTTGCGTTGTGCAGTTGATAACAAATGCAATAAACGCTACAAAGTCCACCTTCTTAACATGCAACATATCAGGATCCCTTTGGTGACAAGGGAAATTATCTGGTGTCTCTACTCCTACTACCATTATTTCTTCAAGTTCACTCCTTTCTTCCACTCTTCTCACCGCCTCCTGTTAGGAGACATTCAGGACAGCCCTTAATCTGGCCACCTCCGTCTCCTTCACCCTAACAGGACACTTCAGAAATGCAGGTGCATGTTCACCACCACAATTGCAGCATTTAGGCTCAGCTGGCATATGATACCTCTCCCGTCTACATACACTTGATGCATGATTAAATATTTTGGGCACGAAGGCTCTCACAGGGTATCTCATAAAACCCAAATAGGGTTTTGGATGGGGTGGGCTTCCTCACTCCATCCACCATGCGGGTCAGTCGGTGTGCCCCAACCACTTGATCCAATTCTTCACATACTGTATATCCTTTGCTTTTACTTCTAACGCCACCCCAGAGATAACCCCCTTGATAGGCCCCAAAGATCCCCACAAGACACATTCCAATCCGATATCTTCTTGAGGCTCAGAGCTTGTCTTTCTTTTCCAAAGATACACAAAAAAACATAATACACCCACTTCTCATTGCTCTCATCTAACACATCTACAATTTTAATAGGGACTTCAAACAAATCTCCCAGGTAACAACATAGATCCAAAACCCTTACTCCCTCCAAATAAGACTCAGAACTAGGCTTGGATTTAATAGATTCCACTACCACTTTACTTCTCTTATTCCCTTTTGTGTTCTCCACTGGGATGCAATTCTTCTCACACTCATCTTCACTCGACACGCCATCTGATTCAAACATCCACTCCGCCATTTTGTCCAACCTCGCCTGAAGGACACCGTTGTCGCCCCTGCCTCTTCTTCTGTGGGGTTAATCGGTGGTTGGCATCCAACGTTATGGTGCATTACCGCCCCCCTGCAGTTCTGGAGCACTCGTCTCCCACTTGTGTACCAATATGGTGTAATTGCAGACCGCAATTTGGAACGTTTCTTGATGTGTGCATTCCTTGATATCAGGAAAGAGCCATTATTGGTACCTGTCATTGGTCAGTCCATTGATACCTGCCATTGGTCAGTTCCGGTGTTATGAGACTGATGGTTTCTAAACACAGATTATTTGTTTACATAGCAGGTTAGGATAACTATCATGGCAGGTTAGTATAATTAATGTGGCATGTTAAGTGAATTAGTGTGACAGGTTAGGAGAATGAGGTTAAGGTTGGGAAAGGGTTAGGGTTGGTCTTAGCTACAATGCTACAGTTGTCAACAACTGTTGTAGACAACTGTTGTCCCCGACGCCAAAGAAACGACCACGGACCAATGGTGAGCGTCAATGGGTGTAGCTTGACATCAAGAAACGGCCATATCAGAAAACGAATTGTGGTCTGCAAATACACCCTTCTCCTGTGTACTGGAGTCCTAGATAAAAAATGGACTGATAGAAGTATAAAGAGGCATTCCTGCAGATACAAGCATTCCCACTTGCAGGACCACCCCAAATAGAGAGAAATAGTAAAGGCATATTTTGTAGGCACTAACTCTGCCATGGTTCATTGGACACAGCCTATGGGGAAATTCGTTTTTGTAGGGGTTTTGGATAAATGCCGAAAATAAGGTCTGTGGGAAACACAGGCTTAAGAGATCTAATTTGTTATGTTCTATGAGATAATCTTCATCAGCTAACATCACTCTGTGAATTTTTAACCATTATGTAATAAAAAATGCACATAAAGCACATGAAGGCTTCATAATTCAGAAAGGTCATGTTAACTGACTGATGTTACCTCGTAGAACAACAAAATGTATAAAATCTCCTAAGCCTGTGGTATCCCTAAACCCTATTCTTTCCCCATTCATTTCCCCCATAGGTTTTACACATTTCTGATTTAAGACTACAAGCAGGCGAACTCTATAGAGTGACGTTAGCTGATGAAGATTACTGTATCTCATAGAACAAAACTTATAAGATCTCCTAAGCCTATGTTTACCACATACCTTATTTTCAGCATTTATCCAAAATTGTGGAAGGCATTATGGGTCAAATGTATTTAAAACCCTCATTTCCTGGGGTATACTGTAATCATTAGTTCTATCAGTTTTGCAATGAAACCTAAAAGTGTCTTTTGGACATATTCAGGTAGGTCCCTCCCCATTTCATTACCTTTTCTTCCATTTAAGAAACGTTTTGCAACAGCTCTATCAGCGTAATGAATACATCCCTGTTGTGGCCAGACATGGAAGGTTGGGCTATACTTTAATACTGCTCATGTTGCTATATGTTATTTTTTCAGCAGGATTGAATGTTTTGGAACGTTCAAATAGAAATAGGCTAAGTAGATCAAACATGCCTCTCTGACATGTAGAATAAGGAATCACATCGCCTATATTCATGGAATTTCTATCTGCAAGCTTCAAAAACGTTTGTCACCTGAACATGGCCCTGCTTTATGTCAGTGCTCTGACTTATGTTGCTATTAGTCCTGTTAAATATTTTGTAAATATTTTAAGTATGTTTAGTGCCTATTTATTCTCTTCTTACAGTAAATAAGTCACATATATCTAAAATCTCTATTCTAAATCATGTGACAATAATAACAACAGCATTTAATAGTCCAAGAAGGTGAGAAGTCAGGCATTTTCACCCTTTAAACAAGTAATTTAGCTAAAGAGAACAAAGACATTCAACTGTGTGTTTCTCTGTGTAACATGTGAGTGTCCCAGCTATCTAGCTGTTTGTTTCTCAGTTTAACAGGTGAGTGCCCCAGCTATTTAGCTATTAATTTGTGTAGGGCCACCTGCTTTAATTGGTCTTAATCTGTAGTGAACAGCTTTGATCTCGGTGACAGGTTGACTGCATTAGCATGAGTGTGCTAGCTAATCCTTTGCTTAACCAGCGGTCTGTCCAATGATAACATGTCAGCAGAGGGATAAGCCTTGATCACACCAACCAGGTCTCTAAGCTTCTTTCTGAGAGAAGAAGGAAGGAAGGAAGGAAGGAAGGAAGGAAGGAAGGAAGGACGGAAGGAAGGAAGGGATTGATGTGCCTTGATGTTTTGGGGTATGTACGGCTTCAAACACAGATGGAGGTGTAGGAGAGGGTAAGCGCTATTCCTGAGGTTCTGGGCCCATATTCACTAAATGCTGATCTAGGATCAGTTTAGCCTTTTAAATCATAATGGATAATGAAGATGATGGACCTGGTCCTAGATCAGCACTCCTACTCGGGGACACTGTGTGCATATGAGCCCTGATATGCCGTACTAACAACGTAGACCTACAGTAGTTGGGATTGATGGACGTTGGGTGCCATTTGGGATGCAGCCTCAACATGATGGAAATAAAATCTTCATTATCTGGCCATTTGGGATGTGGACACACTTCACCACATGTCTAAACAATGACTTTATCTCTGTAGCGTCATCTGATTAGGAAATGGAGAAGGTTGCCTCCTAAATGGCACCCTGTATACTTTTGACCAGGGCCCACAGTGCACTGTAAGGGGAATAGTGTGCCATTTGGAACATAACCTAAGTGTTTGTTGAAGTTCTGTTATGAACTTTGGTTGAACTGCCATGAATTATGATAACAATCTCTGTGGAGAACAATGTCTGCTTTCAGTGAAAAGAGAGAGAAAATAGCATCTTGTGTGCATCTCAAATGATCATATCTCAACGCTTGTCGATTTACTTTCACAAGGTTGTCATGTTGTCTTATTTTCAAAATGTCTGTGGCTCAGAACTTTTGTTCATAGTGTTTTTGATTAATTTAATTGAATTTATAATAATTGTACACAAGTTAAAAAATAAACATTTATTTTGCTACATTTCTAGGAGTCATTTATCATAAATGTCACTTTGCTTAGCGGCTTTCTAACCTTTATCAGGTTTTGACTTAGCTTTACAATGCTGCACATTGTGTTATGGATGAATTTGGATGAATAAATTCAACCTCTTGATTTTTAGATATAACTCTAGTGGCAGTATTGGCTTGGGGAAAAACTACTAAAGAGTGAAGAAAACCCACAAAAAGGTTAAAGGGCCCAAACAGTCATTTTGATTCCCATGTAAAATAGCCTTTTGAGTGACTAAAACATCACCCTCAATATTTTTCTGGATACAAATGCTCAAAATCTTAGATATTTTTTTCTTCTCTCATATCTAACTACCAGGAAGTCTGAAAAGAGACTGAGTGGTCTGGGAGCTAGTAGGTTGAGATGGCGGGGAGCTCAACTTGACTGACATTCTTTGAAAATGCTTATGCCAAGCAACATGGACACAGTGTTGTAGTGAGATTATCTCAAGTAAATTTCTGATACACACAGCGACTCAAACAACATTGAAATTGCATGCAATGTCCAATCCTGTCATACATCACATCATGGTTTCACAAATTATTTGCTTATCGAACTGTTTGGTTATTGTAACAGCATCAATATATAAATGTTGCCTATACAATTTAGCTAGCTAGCCCAAATGGAATTGTCTGCACTGTTTATCAAGTTAGTTCATCTTAGACAATTTTAGTTGAAACTTTGCAGGGTGAGGTCTAAGTACGTTACATATATGCAGTATATTGACTGTCAGAAAATGTTCACATATCATGACTATCAATAATGTCAAGAAGTTTGTACAAATATCCTGTTTGGCATGTCTCTTGATGTAATAACATGACAACTGCATCAGTGTTTTGGGCAACCCTTCCCCTGCTTTTGTTCCATTCTGACTGAAGACTTAGCTAGCCAGTAACTAGCTAATACCAGACACAGATGAAAGCAGAAACCTATAATTATATTTACCTCAGATGAATGGGGAAACCCATAGAGAATGATAGAGGCCTCTAGCGGCCAAAAGGCTGTATTATCATAGGTAGTGTCATTGAGGGCTTCCACCATTTTAATGTTGTCACCTGGGTGGAACATGCAACTTCATTGGCTCATCCCTCCTGGTGACCATGTTGGAGTCATTTCTGAACAGGTCATCAGGAGGATCAGCCAATCTTGTAGAAGAAAATGTACTACTTCAAAATGTAGAAGTAGTCCATGCTGTCACAGATGCTATAATGGCACAAATACAAAGACGAGTCCTCTAGTCCTCTATCTCTTTGGGGAAAACTCTAATTATGTTTGCAGTCACGCAGTCAAATTTTGGCACCAGTAGAACAGCTACCTATCTATGTAAACCACACACCTCTACGAACACACCTTCTGCGATGTTGGTTACAAGGCGGTACTTTTTAAAATTAGGCAAGAGAATAAGACGTTACCATTGGTGTATTAAAATGAGGCTTTTTGTGATGTCACAAAAATCCCTTAATAATCCTGTCTCCATCCCGCCTCCTGAATCCAAGTGTTTGGCATGGGGGGGGGGACCAGTAATTTTATGATCAAACTTGATTTAGAAGCAAAAGTCAATTTTCATACTTTTGTAGTCCTACTTTGATCTGGTTTCATCCAAATTTCATCACATTTCATGAAAATTATACATGTATAATCTACAATCAGTTCTGATACTTTAGCATGGGCCTCTGTTGTATATGCCTGTACACTGAGTATACAAAACATTAGGAAACTCTTCCTAATAGTGAGTTGCACCCCCCCTTCTGCCCTCAGAACAGCCTCAATTTGTTAGGGCATAGACACTACAAGGTGTCAAAAGCATTCCACAGGGATGCTGGCCCATGTTGACTCCAATGCTTCCCACAGTTGTGTCAAGTTGGCCTTTGGGTGGTGGACCATTCTTGATACACACGAGAAACTGTTGAGCAAGAAAAACCCAGCAGCATTGCAGTTCTTGACACACACAAACCAGTGTGCCTGGCTCTTACTACCATACCCTGTTCAAAGGCACTTAAGTATTTTGTCTTGCCCGTTCACCATCTGAATGGCACACATACACAATCCATGTCTCAATTGTCTCAAGGATTAAAAATACTTCTTTAACCTGTCTCCTCCCCTTTATCTATACTGATTGAAGTGGATTTAACATCAATAAGGGACGATAGCTTTCATCTGGATTCACCTGGTTAGTCTATGTCATGGAAAGTGCAGGTGTTCTTAATGTTTCTATGTCAGTTCATATAATAGTATTATTTGAGTGTGTCGTGGTGACATGAGGGTTAACAGTCCCAGTTATTACAGTAATGTCTATGTTTAGTTGTTACAGAATTCTTTGAGAAATCTAAGCCATTACTTTAGAAGTAACTTTCCACCGCTAATAACATAATTGCATTAAACTGAAACACTGCCCTCAAATCTTCCCTTCACGATAAATTCTCATATCACATGAAGTAATTGAGAAAGAGCTGCATACTGAGTGATACAAATTACCCTAATGATGGTATATTACACCACAGTTGTAAGGTTTGGCCAGTAGAGACATAATCTTCTGCGTGTTAGAAGATAATATATGTCCCAAATGGAACCCTATTCCCTACACAGTGCACTACTTTCAACCAGAGCCCATAGGGTGCTGGTCAAAAGTAGTGCACTATTTAGGGTGCCATTTGGGATGCACACCATATCTAACGTGTCAAAGTGTCTGAGGCCAAGGATGCAGAGAGAGAATTAATAGCCGTCTGCCTCCATCCAAGGTCCTTTAGCAGTAAATTCAAGCAGAATCTACCTCTGATCTCAGCAGCGGTATGCGCCATGCCAAAACAGCCAGGCTTTGACAGATAGTCTTGCTGCTGTAATAACTTAAGCATGTTCCCTTTCTCAAACGAGGCCATGCTTCCCTACCATGCCACACCACAAAATGGGAGCAAGGATTTGTTGAATTCTTTTCATTTCCCTCCATGAATATATCACAGTGTACAGTTTCCTCTTATTTTTGGCAGGTCTCTGTTGAAATAATATGTATAATTTCATAACACCGACTTTCTGGCTGTGGCTGTAGTGCTTTGGTTTAGCCACTACTGTCATACACACGTTGAAGGAAATAAGAAGTGTATGTTTTGGGGATTTTGAATAAGTGGTGCAGTATATTGTTAAGCGTAAATGTATAACACATGGGTTTGACTATGTGCATTAGAAGAGCTAACTTGGGCCTCCCGGGTGGTGCAGTGGTTAAGGGCGCTGTACTGCAGCGCCAGCTGTGCCATCAGAAACTCTGGGTTCGCGCCCAGGCTCTGTCGTAACCGGCCGCGACCGGGAGGTCCGTGGGGTGACGCACAATTGGGTTAGGGAGGGCTTGGCCGGTAGGGATGTCCTTGTCTCATCGTGCACCAGCGACTCCTGTGGCGGGCCGGGCGCAGTGCGCGCTAACCAAGGTTGCCAGGTGCACGGTGTTTTTCCTCCGACACATTGGTGCGGCTGGCTTCCGGGTTGGATGCACGCTGTGTTAAGAAGCAGTGCGGCTTGGTTCGTCTCTCCCGAGCCTGTACAGGAGTTGTAGCGATGAGACAAGATAGTAGCCACTAAAAACAATTGGATACCACGAAATTGGGGAGAAAAAGGGGGTAAAATTCAAAAAAATATATAATAATAATAACAAAATGTAGACTCAAAGCAGTTACGAGCTTGGCTAATCCTTTGGACACACACACACGCACACAGCGCCTCTATCTTTGAACCCAGGCCAGGAAGAGATCTCACTGGCCCTTTCTTATTCTCTCCCAGGTAGAGAGAGATAGAGCTACGTCCTGGTCAAAAGTATGGCACTATACAGGGTGTCATTTGGGACACAGCCTGTGCCCTGCTGTTCCCCTTCCCTAGGACAGAGAGTCCCCTTCTCTGTGGTGGTTTGTGTTCTCTGGACCGTCAAAAGGCCTGGCAACTCAGCTTGTGACTGTCCAATTTTTTTTAAAACTATGTCTCAAATGGCACCCTGTTCCCTATATAGCACACTACTTTTGACCAGAGTCCTACAGGCTCTGTTCAAAAGTAGCGTACTATAAAGGGAAAATGGTGCCATTTGGTACACAACCTTACTCTAGGCTTCCACATCAAACAAACACTAACTCTGCCTCTCCTTTGCCAGCAAACCCCATTGGAAAGTTTAAAACCGCAGAGTGTTGCATGGGCTTATTTATTTATTTTCCACATATACAAATGTGTCAGCCATTTCTTCTGCAGACATTTGCTCATTACTGTAAGTAATTTATGGGCCTAGGTTGTATTTCAAGGGTCGCTTTGACGTTAGACTACACCTGGTTCTACCCAGTGTTTCTGGATCAAGTTGATTCAGGCGGCTTCAGATGAATAACAAGGATAGACAAGTTAATGAAAGATCCTTACAGCGTACTCTTCAGTTCAGGCAGCTAGCACACAGCACACAACGTATGGATGGGCATGTCAGAGAGGCGGGGGAAAGAACTTTCCCTGCTATGTGTGTACTGTGTACTGTGTGTCTCAGAAAGCATGCTACTGCAGCGGCTTCAACACGGTTACTAATTCATTCATCCTGCCTTGAAATAGTGAAACATAGACATTCAAGAGTGGATGCTATGTGAAAATGTTAATAACCTTTTAGAGGAGCTTTGGGTCAGTATAGCATTTTTTGGAATTTACTCTCCGGGCCATCATTCATCCCCCTGTCTGTCTGTCATATACAGAGAGCAGAGCGGGGCCTTGATCAGCAGAGAGAGAGAGCCCCTGTTGGCCCCTAGATGACCTGGACTCACTCAGTCAGACCAGCTGTGGTTCAGATGCCTTTCTCAGCGACTGACCTGGGTTCAAATACAATTTCAAATCATTAAAATACTTTGAACCTGCCTAGATTGCCAAAAATTATGGGGTTACAGTTTTGGAACATTTATATTGGTTCATTTTATGCTAGGCAAGCTCAATCAAGCACAGATAAAAGTATTTGAAATTATTTCTAATAATATTTGAAACCAGGTCTGCTCTGTGACGGGTACATTCACATTACTGTAATAACTGGGACTGTTAACTCTTACAAACTTGATTAATCACTTTTATTTTCTGTTTATTGTCTATTTAAAAGCCTTCTGTTTTTGTCTTGGTGTACTCAATGTACCTTTCAGATTCATATCTAAAAAACAATTGTTGAGTCTTGTAAGGTTCTCTTTAGTTCTTGTCACACAATAGGCCTACATTTGAGCAATTCATCACCAGTTTCCAACCACACAGACACACACACATATACACACAGAAAGAGAGAGAGAAACCGACACACACACTCGGTTTTGTCGCTGCCACCTACACAAACACCTACCCTACAGACAACTTTGATCAAGTGATATAACTGTTTAATGTGGAGATACATTTTATTCCCTCCTAAAGGGTCTCATGGCAGTTGATCCTCCTTTACCTCTCCAATACACTGTAAGGCATGTTTAACTCAAATACTTCTAGTAAGTTGAACTCAAAGTCAATGTAAAGTCATTATTAATTAAAATGTTTGTGGTACTGACTCAAACAGACTTAAACACAACATGTAAAGTGCTGGTCCCATGTTTCATGAGCTGAAATAAAAGATCCCAGAAATGTTCCATAAGGCACAAAAAATCTTATTTCTCTCAAATCTAATGTTAATTTCTGTACCAAAAGCCACCTCCAATGGCGTTTTAGAGAATTTGGCAGTACATCCAACCAGCCTCACAACTACAGACCACATGTCTGCCCAGCCCAGGACCTCTACATCCGGTTTCAACACCTGCGGGGGAGTCAGAGGGGGAGTGGGTAGTGCTGAGGAGTATTTCTGTCTGTAATAAAGGGAAAAACTCATTCTGATTGGCTGGGCCTGGTTCCCCAATGGGGCGGCCTGGCTCCCCAATGGTGGGCCTATGCCTTCCCAGGCCCACCCATGGCTATGCCCCTGCCCAGTCATGTGAAATCCATAGATTAAGGCCTAATTTATTTATTTAAATTGACTAATTTCCTTATATGGACTGTAACTCAGCAAAATCTTTGAAATTGTTGCATGTTGCGTCAACTATTTTATAAAAAAAATTTAAAATCCCAGCATGCTCCACTGCAGATAGATTTAAAAAAAATAGTTTTTAATATCTGTGTTTTTGCATATACATTGATTGATTGATCTTATTCATTTTATGCTACACAACAGTGGAGGCTTCTGAGGGGAGGAATGCTCATAATAATGGCTGGAATGGCGCAAATGGAATGGCATCAAACACATGAAAACATGTTTGATGTATTTGATACCATTCCACCTATTCCGCTGCAGCCATTACCACGAGCCCGTCTTCCCCAATTACGGTCCCACTACTTTTGACCAAGGCCCATATTCCCACTATACAGAGAATACGGTGCCATTTGAGACGTAGCCTATGTGTGTAGATAGCAACTCTGGTGAGTAGAAGATCTCATCTTCTTCTGTAGCATCTGTGTCCTATCTGAATAATTAGCATGACTCCCATGCAGATGGTCACAGGATGCGACCACCAACCGACCACCTTTTATCGACCTGTTCCCATCAATCTACCAGTAAATAGCTCCTTTGACACCCTCCCTGCATTCTCATTTCCAAGGGGCCTCACATGACTGATGCCGCCATCTTGGAAATAACAGGAGGGGAATGGGGGTTTGAGAGGCGAGTACAATACACGGCCAAATGTTTTTCTTTCAACCGTCCCAAACCACTCAATGCCGCAAACAGGCTTCATCACAAATGGCACTATATTTCCTATTTAGTGCACTACTTTTAAACAGGGTTCATAGGTCAAAGGTAGTGCACTATGTTATATTTTAGGAATAAGGTTCCATTTTGGGCTCAACCATAGACATACATCCTTAGATCCTGCTAGAACTTTTTACAAATTTCTGGCAGTACCATCCGTGAGTCATGAGTTACTCCTCTTGATATCATTCCTTTGAAATCTTAATGTCCAAATGCCTGCCCTTCTCCGTGGCCTCCCGTGCTACAGCTAAATCAGATTTATAACTACTGTCAAAGGCAGGCATGACATGTCAATTAATCATCCCTTCATGAGTTTACATAGCCGGCATCTGGACTGCTGATCTGGCCCTAACAAGCATAGAGATCTGCGAGCTGTCTTTTAAAGTCGATGTGTTTCGTGGCTGCAGATGAATTACCTCTGTCATAGATATACACTATATCAAATCAAATCAAATTGTATTTGTCACATTCACATGGTTAGCAGATGTTAATGCGAGTGTAGCGAAATGCTTGTGCTTCTAGTTCCGACAATGCAATAATAACCAACGAGTAATCTAACCTAACAATTCCACAACTACTACCTTACACACACAAGTGTAAAGGGATAAAGAATAGGTATATAAAGATATATGAATGAGTGATGGTACAGAACGGCATAGGCAAGATGCAGTAGATGGTATTGAGCACAGTATATACATATGAGATGAGTAATGTAGGGTATGTAAACATATAGTGGCATAGTTTAAAGTGGCTAGTGATACATGTATTACATAAAGATGGCAAGATGCAGTAGATGATATAGAGTACAGTATATACATATACATATGAGATGAGTAATGTAGGGTATGTAAACATTAAGTGGCATTGTTTAAAGTGGCTAGTGATACATTTTTTTTACATCAATGTACATCAATTTCCATTATTAAAGTGGCTGGAGTTGAGTCAGTATGTTGGCAGCATCCACTATGTTGGTGGTGGCTGTTTAACAGTCTGATGGCCTTGAGATATAAGCTGTTTTTCAGTCTCTCGGTCCCTTCTTTGATGCACCTGTACTGACCTCGCCTTCTGGATGATAGCGGGGTGAACAGGCAGTGGCTCGGGTGGTTGTTACGGTGATACAGCCCGACAGGATGCTATCGATTGTGCATCTGTAGAAGTTTGTGAGTGCTTTTGGTGACAAGCCGAATTTCTTCAGCCTCCTGAGGTTGAAGAGGCGCTGCTGTGCCTTCTTCACAACGCTGTCTGTGTGGGTGGACCATTTCAGTTTGTCAGTGATGTGTACGTAGGAACCCAGGGTCTCGAGCTTGATGACGAGTTTGGAGGGTACTATGGTGTTAAATGCTGAGCTGTAGTTGATGAACAGCATTCTCACATAGGTATTCCTCTTGTCTAGATGGGTTAGGGCAGTGTGCAGTGTGGTTGCGATTGCGTCGTCTGTGGACCTATTGGGGCGGTAAGCAAATTGGAGTGGGTCTAGGGTGTCAGGTAGGGTGGAGGTGATATGGTCCTTGACTAGTCTCTCAAAGCACTTCATGATGACGGAAGTGAGTGCTACGGGGCGGTAGTCGTTTAGCTCAGTTACCTTAGCTTTCTTCAGAACAGGAACAATGGTGACCCTCTTGAAGCATGTGGGAACAGCAGACTGGGATTAGGAATGATTGAATAAACACACCAGCCAGCTGGTCTGTGCATGCTCTGAGGACGGGGTTGGGGATGGGGTTAACCCCCTTGCGAGGGTTAACACGTTTAAATGTTTTACTCACGTCGGCTGCAGTGAAGAAGAGTCCGGTTTTGGTAGCGTTGTGTCAGTGGCACTGTATTGTCCTCAAAGCGAGCAAAAAAGTTATTTAGTCTGTCTGGGAGTAAGACAAAAGTATGTGGACACCCCTTCAAAGTAATGGATTCGGCGGATTCGGATTCTGCTATTTCAGCCACAGGTGTTTAAAATCGAGCACAAACCCATGCAATTTCCACAGCCCAACATTGGCAGTAGAATGGCCTTACTGAAGAGCCCAGTGACTTTCAACGTGGCACCGTCATAGAATGCCACATTTCCAACAAGTCAGTTCATCAAATATCTGCCCTGCTAGAGCTGCCCCGGTCAACTGTAAGTGCTGTTAATGTGAAGTGGAAATGTCTAGGAGCAACAAGACTCATTCATGAAGTGGTATGCCACACAAGCTCACAGAACTGGACCGCTGAGTGCTGAATCAAATCAAATAAAAATCAAATCAAATGTTATTAGTCACACGTGCCAAATACAACAGGTATACCTTACAGTGAAATGCTTACTTACAAGCCCCTAAATGACAATGCAGTTTAAAAAATATGAATAAGAATAAGAAATGAGAGGAACAAGTAATTAAGGAGCAGCAATAAAATAACAATAGCGAGAATAAATACAGGGGGTACCGAGTCAATGTGCGGGGGCACCAGTTAGTCGAGGTAATTGAGGTAATATGTACATGGAGGTAGAGTATTAAAGTGACTATGCATAGATAATAACAGAGAGTAGCAATGGCGTAAAAGAGGGGGTGGGGGGGGTAGTCTGGGCAGTAATTTGATTAAATGTTCAGGAGTCTTATGGCTTGGGGGAAGAATATGTTTAGAAGCCTCTTTGACCTCGACTTCGTGCTCCAGTACCACTTGCTGTGTGGTAGCAGAGAGAACAGTCTATGACTAGGGTGGCTAGAGTCTTTGACCATTTTTAGGTCCTTCCTCTGACACCGCCTGGTACAGAGGTCCTGGATGGCATTAAGCTTGGCCCCAGGAAGATACTGAGTCGTACGCACTGTAGTGCCTTGCAATCGGAGGTCGAGCAGTTTCCATATCCGGCATTGATGAAACCAGTCAGCTGCTCTCGATTGTGCAGCTGTAGAACCTTTTGAGGATCTGAGGACCCATGCCAAATCTTTTCAGTCTCCTGAGGGGGAATATATTTTGTTGTGCCCTCTTCACGACTGTCTTGGTGTGCTTGGACCATGTTAGTTTGTTTGGGATGTGGACACTAAGGAACTTGAAGCTCTCAACCTGCTCCACTACAGCCCCGTCGATGAGAATGGGGCCCTGCTCGGTCCTCCTATTCCTGTCGTCCACAATTGGCTCCTTTGTCTTGATCACGTTGAGGGAGAGGTTGTTGTCCTAGCACCACAAAGCCAGGTCTCTGACCTCCTCCCTATAGACTCTCTTGTCGTTGTTGGTGATAAGGCCTACCACTGTTGTGTCTTCCGCAAACTTATTGATGGTATTGGAGTCGTGTCTGTCCATGCAGTCATGAGTGAACAGGGAGTACAGGAGGAGACTGAGCACGTACCCCTGAGGGGCCCCCGTTGTGAGGATTAGCGTGGCGGATGTGTTGTTACCAACCCTTACCACCTGGGGGCGGCCCGTCAGGAAGTCCAGGATCCAGTTGCAGAGGGAGGTGTTTCGTCCCAGGATCCTTAGCTTATTGATGAGCTTTGAGGGCACTATGGTGTTGAACGCTGAGCTGTAGTCAATGAATAACATTCTCACATAGGTGTTCCTTTTGTCCAGGTGGGAAAGGTGTGGAGTGCAATAGAGATTGCATCATCTGTGCATCTGTTAGGGCGGTATTGGAGTGGGTCTAGGGTTTCTGGGTTAATTGTGTTGATGTGAGCCATGACCAGCCTTTCAAAGCTCTTCATGGCTACAGATGTGAGTGCTACGGGTTGGTAGTCATTTAGGCAGGTTACCTTAATGTTCTTGGGCATAGGGACTATGGTGGTCTGCTAGAAACATGTTGGTATTACAGACTCGGACAGGGAGAGGTTGAAAATGTCAGTGAAGACACTTGCCAGTTGGTCAGCGCATGCTAGGAGTACATGTCCTGGTAATCCGACGGGCCGCGCGACCTTGTGAATGTTGACCTGTTTAAAGGTCTTACTCGCATCGGCCGAGGTGAGCGTGATCACACAGTCGTCCGTAACAGCTGGTGCTCTCATGCATGTTTCAGTGTTATTTGCCTCGAAACGAGCATAGAAGTAGTTTAGCTAGTCTGGTAGGCTCATGTCACTGGGCAGCTCTCGGCTGTGCTTCCCTTGGTAGTCTGTAATGGTTTGCAAGCCCTGCCGCATTCGACGAGCATCGGAGCCGGTGTAGTACGATTTGATCTTAGTCCTGTATTAACGCTTTGCCTTTTTGATGGTTCGTCGGAGGGCAGGGCTATAAGCTTCTGTTTTAGAGTCCCGCTCCTTGAAAGCGCCACCTTTAACTCAGTGCGAATGTTGCCTGTAATCTATGACTTCTGGTTGGGGTATGTACGTAAGGTCACTGTGGGGACAATGTCATCGATGCAGGAATTTTATGAAGCCAATGACTGATGTGGTGTACTCCTCAATGCCATCGGAAGAATCCTGGAACATATTCCAGTCTGTGCTAGCAAAACAATCCTGTAGCTTAGCATCTTTTTCATCTGTGTCAGGACCCGGTTACAAACTCGGGTCTCCGGTGTTAGAAACAGTCACTTAGTAAACTGAGCCACTAATAGTCGGCAGAACCCAGAAGATGAGGCAGACACAGCAGTACTAGAGACGGTGATTTAATAAAGAAAAAAGGAAAAGATCTTCAGGCAAAAATATAAATCCACAACGTCAAAAGTAATTCCAAGAGAAAAAATGTATATCCTCCAAGACAAGGAAAATCCAAAGTGGTAAGAACAGCAGGGAAAAACAAACCTCAAAAGAATACCTCAAATTCACAGCATGGCTGGGGCTGGGTGCTAACATACAAACACAGAGCAAAGAACTGAGGAAAACTAAGGGTTTAAATACAATCAAGGGAAACGAGGCACAGGTGCAAATAATAACTGGGAACAAGGGAAAACAAAAGGGTCAAAAAGCACAATGGGGGCATCTAGTGACCAAAACTGGAACAACCCTGGCCAAATCCTGAGAATCTGATAACTTTTTTATTGACCGACTCACTGGTGCTTCCTGCTTTAATTTTTGCTTGTAATCAGGAATCAGGAGGATAGAATTGTGGTCAGATTTGCCAAATGGATGGCGAGGGAGCGCTTTGTACATGTCTCTGTGTGTGGAGTAAAGGTGGTCTTGAGTTTTTTCCCCTCTGGTTGCACATTTAACATGCTAATAGAAATTTGGTTAAATGGATTTAAGTTTCCCTGCATTAAAGTCCCTGGTCACTATGAGTGCGGCCTCTGGATGAGCGTTTTCCTGTTTGCTTATGGCGGAATACAGCTCATTGAGTGCGGTCTTAGTGCCAGCATCGGCCCGTGGTGGTATGTAGACAGCTACGAAAAATACAGATACACTCTTGGGTAGATAGTGTGATCTACAGCTTATCATGAAATACCTCAAGCGAGCAAAACCTTAAGACTTCCTTAGATATCGTTCACCAGCTGTTGTTTACAAATATACATAGATCGTCACCCCTTGTCTTACCAGATGCTGCTATTCTATCCTGCCGATACAGCGTATAACCAGCCAGCTGTATGTTTATAATGTCATTGTTCATCCACAACTCCGCGAAGCATAAGATATTACAGTTTTGAATGTCCGTTGGTAGTTTAATCTTCCTCGTAGGTCGTCGATTTTATTTTCCAAGATTGCATGTTAGCTAGTAGATTGGAAGGTAGTGGGGGTTTATACGATCGCCTACGAATTATCAGAAGGCAGCCCGACCGCCGTCCTCTTTTTCTCTGTCTTCTCTTCACGCAAATTACGGGGATTTGGGGCTCATTAAAGGGAAAAAAAGCTTCTGCCAGTTCGTGGTGAGTAATCGCTGTTCTAATGTCCAGAAGTTATTTTTGGTCATAAGAGATGGTAGCAACAACATTATGTACAGAATAAAATAAAATAAATGTTACAAACAATGCAACAAAAAAAGTTGGTTAGAAGCATGTAAAACGTCAGCCATCTTCTCCGGCACCAGTATGCGCGTAGTGTGTTAGAATTGCCTGTCCTCGGTTGCTACACTCACTACTGAGTTTCAAACTGTCTCTGAAAGCAACTTCAACACAATAACTGTTTATCGGGAGCTTCATGAAATGGGTTTCTATGGCCAAGCAGCCACACACAAGCCTAAGATCACCATGCACAATGCCAAGCGTTGGCTGGAGTGGTGTAAAACTTGCCTCCATTGGACTCTGGAGCAGTGGAAACTTGTTCTCTGGAGTGATGAATTACGCTTCAACATCTGGTAGTCCGACGGACAAATTTGGTTTTGGAGAACGCTACCTGTCCCAGTGCCAACTGTAAAGTTTGGTGGATGAATAATGGTCTGGGTTGTTTTTCCTGGTTTGGGCTAGGCCCCTTAGTTCCAGTGAAGGGAAATAACGCTACAGCATACAATGACATTACAGATGATTCTGTGCTTCCAACTTTGTGGCAAAAGTTTGGGGAAGGCCCTTTCCTTTTGTATCACGGCATTGCCCCCGTGCACAAAACAAGCTCCATACAGAAATGGTTTGTCAAGATCAGTGTGGAAGAACTTGACTGGCCTGCACAGAACCCTGACATCAACCCCATTGATCACTTTTGAGATGTATTGGAACGCCAACGTCGAGCAAGACCTAATTGGCCAACATCAGTGTCCGACTTCACTAATGCTCTTGTGGCTGAATGGAAACAAGTCACTGCAGCAATGTTCCAACCTCTAGTGGAATACCTTCCCAGAAGAATGGGGGCCGTAACAAAGGGGGGACCAACTCCATATTAATGAAAGTATAACATATACAGTGCCTTGCGAAAGTATTCGGCCCCCTTGAACTTTGCGACCTTTTGCCACATTTCAAGCTTCAAACATAAATATATAAAACTGTATTTTTTTGTGAAGAATCAACAACAAGTGGGACACAAAGTGGAACGACATTTATTGGATATTTCAAACTTTTTTAACAAATCAAAAACTGAAAAATTGGGCGTGCAAAATTATTCAGCCCCTTTACTTTCAGTGCAGCAAACTCTCTCCAGAAGTTCAGTGAGGATCTCTGAATGATCCAATGTTGACCTAAATGACTAATGATGATAAATACAATCCACCTGTGTGTAATCAAGTCTCCGTATAAATGCACCTGCACTGTGATAGTCTCAGAGGTCTGTTAAAAGCGCAGAGAGCATCATGAAGAACAAGGAACACACCAGGCAGGTCCGAGATACTGTTGTGAAGAAGTTTAAAGCCAGATTTGGATACAAAAAGATTTCCCAAGCTTTAAACATCCCAAAGAGCACTGTGCAAGCGATAATATTGAAATGGAAGGAGTATCAGACCACTGCAAATCTACCAAGACCTGGCCGTCCCTCTAAACTTTCAGCTCATACAAGGAGAAGACTGATCAGAGATGCAGCCAAGAGGCCCATGACCACTCTGGATGAACTGCAGAGATCTACAGCTGAGGTGGGAGACTCTGTCCATAGGACAACAATCAGTCGTATATTGCACAAATCTGGCCTTTATGGAAGAGTGGCAAGAAGAAAGCCATTTCTTAAAGATATCCATAAAAAGTGTTGTTTAAAGTTTGCCACAAGCCACCTGGGAGACACACCAAACATGTGGAAGAAGGTGCTCTGGTCAGATGAAACCAAAATTGAACTTTTTGGCAACAATGCAAAACGTTATGTTTGGCGTAAAAGCAACACAGCTCATCACCCTGAACACACCATCCCCACTGTCAAACATGGTGGTGGCAGCATCATGGTTTGGGCCTGCTTTTCTTCAGCAGGGACAGGGAAGATGGTTCAAATTGATGGGAAGATGGATGGAGCCAAATACAGGACCATTCTGGAAGAAAGCCTGATGGAGTCTGCAAAAGACCTGAGACTGGGACGGAGATTTGTCTTCCAACAAGACAATGATCCAAAACATAAAGCAAAATCTACAATGGAATGGTTCAAAAATAAACATATCCAGGTGTTAGAATGGCCAAGTCAAAGTCCAGACCTGAATCCAATCGAGAATCTGTGGAAAGAACTGAAAACTACTGTTCACAAATGCTCTCCATCCAACCTCACTGAGCTCGAGCTGTTTTGCAAGGAGGAATGGGAAAAAATGTCAGTCTCTCGATGTGCAAAACTGATAGAGACATACCCCAAGCGACTTACAGCTGTAATCGCAGCAAAAGGTGGCGCTACAAAGTATTAACTTAAGGGGGCTGAATAATTTTGCACGCCCAATTTTTCAGTTTTTGATTTGTTAAAAAAGTTTGAAATATCCAATAAATGTCGTTCCACTTCATGATTGTGTCCCACTTGTTGTTGATTCTTCACAAAAAAATACAGTTTTATATCTTTATGTTTGAAGCCTGAAATGTGGCAAAAGGTCGCAAAGTTCAAGGGGGCCGAATACTTTCGCAAGGCACTGTATTTTATACTGCATGATGTCCAGTGTTTCCTATTCAATAAAACTGTATGAATGAGGCTTGAAATGACTTAAACTCAGCAAAAAAAGCAACGTCCCTTTTTCAGGACCCTGTCTTTCAAAGATAATTTGTAAAAATCCAAATAACTTCACAGATCTTCATTGTAAAGGGTTTTAACACTGTTTCCCATGCTTGTTCAATGAACCATAAACAATGAATGAACATGCACCTGTGGAACGGTCGTTAAGACACTAACAGCTTACAGTAGGCAATTAAGGTCACAGTTATGAAAACGTAGGACACTAAAAAGGCCTTTCTACTGACTCTGAAAAATACCAAAAGAAAGATGCCCAGGGTCCCTGCTCATCTGCGTGAACGTACCTTAGGCATGCTGCAAGGAGGCATGAGGACTGCAGATGTGACCAGGAAAATAAATTGCAATGGCCATACTGTGAGACAGCGCTACAGGGAGACAGGATGGACAGCTGATCGTCCTCACAGTGGCCGACAACGTGTAACAACACCTGCACAA